>NC_057801.1:760134156-760170003 GCF_018294505.1 Triticum aestivum
GGAGGAGCCCAGGTAAGTTTTCCCCTTTTCTTCTATTTCTGTTTTATTTAATATATATCTGCAACTTTGTTGAATTTAATAAAATACCTAGGCAACTTCAAAAATCACCAAACTATTCCTGGCCCATAGTTGGATTATTTCCAACATGAAACATTTTAGTTTGGAGATATTTGAGCATTTAAATATTTTATATTATTTTAAATGCCCAAATTCAAATATTTATGATTTAATTCAAAAACCCTAGGATGGCCTAGGAAAATGTGCACCATTTTTGGCAGAGGTTCTGAACCAAGACAAAAATGATGGGCATTTTAGAAGGGCATTTCAGGTTCATTGAAAAATTATTTTAGTAACCCTAGTTGGTTTCAGAGGGGACTGGGGGTTCTGTCATCCCCATTTCAAGTTTCTGATGAATGAGTAAACATGATGCAACACTCTAATGCATGACTAGCTAGGGTGTGACAGAAGCGCAGAATGGATGGCTAGATAGGGAGGGCCTGGGTGCAGGTGTTCTATTATATATTTTCGCCAGCTACTGCCGGGATCCACTGACATCTCTGAGCATTGCCCTCTGATCATGAAGAAGATTCAAGCGCGTCACTGCTCTGGATTCCGGTTTGAGGCTTGGTGGCCAAATGAGGATGGCTTCAGTGAGGTTGTCTCCTAGACATGGTCCAAGAAACTGCATACCAATGATTGCATTCGGAAGCTGCACATCAAGCTTACTAGAACAGCCAAAGCCCTCAAAAAGTGGAGTAAAAACCTGATCAAAGAGAGAAGATTCTGTTCTGCAGTTGCCTCCGAGGTCATATTGCAGCTTGACCTCGCGATGGAGAGCCGGTCCCTAACACAACAGGAGCTTGACTTACGTGCGTTGCTAAAGGGGAGGCTGCTTGCCATTGCTGCTATTCAAAAAATAAGATGGAGGCAACGATCAAGATTAGTTTGGATCAGAGTTGGCGACGCGAACACCAAGCTGTTTCACCTTCGCGCCAACAGCAGAAGAAGGAATAATCATATCCCCTTCCTTCATCATGGTGACCATGTTGCTTCTGACCATAAGGACAAGGCAGCAGTCCTCAAAAATCACTTCATCTCCTTGTTGGGTCAACCGAAAAGCGCCACTCTGCGAATGAACTAGTCTAATCTTAATCTGCCATCTGCAGACCTGACACACCTTGATCACCCATTTGACTTAGATGAGCTGGGCAAAGCTATTAAAGAAATGGCAGCAGAAAAGGCACCGGGCCCGGATGGTTTCATTGGGCTTTTCTTCAAAAGATGTTGGCACACGATTAACGTGGATTTGTTGAATGCCCTTAACCAGCTCTCCGCCCTTGATGCTAGAAACTGGAACCTATTGACCTCTGCATTCATTGTCCTAATCCCGAAGAAAGAAAATGCTCTACGCGCTGCTGATTATCGCCCAATAAGTCTTTCCCACAGTGTTGCTAAGATCTTGGGAAAACTCCTTGCCAATAGACTGGCGCCAACTATGCAGCATCTAATATCTATGAGCCAAAGTGCCTTCCTCAAAGGAAGATCGATCCAAGACAATTTTCTGTATGTTCAAAATCTCGTCCAGAGTTTACATAGAGCCAAGAAAGGGGCAATCTTCCTGAAGCTGGATATTGCAAAGGCATTTGACCCGAAACTACAAATAGCTAGCTCTCACTTTGTACTAATCAGAGGAAGCCCAGCTAAAAACCAGCGGCTGCACACAAGCTGCTCTCACTCTCACTCACGTACAGATGAACTCACACACACCGACGTACTGAGAGGACACACTCACTAGCAGAGGAGGAATACTGGAGTGGCTTGATGCCTTTCTTGATTGGAATGGAATGATTACAACCGGAGGTACACAGCTCCTTTTATAGCTGACCGAACCGACCTAGGGACGCATGCACTGACGTCAATTACCAAGCAACATCACTGCTGACCTACAATAGTAGAAAAACAAAAAAATGGTCTTACCAACTTACTGCTACTGCCTTCGTAGCTAAGTAATGGTACTGTGGTGCATGCATGCTGCCGACATGCAGCCTTTGGAGACAAGTTTGACACACCATTCTCCCCCTCAACCTTGTCGAAGGAGCTTGGTGTCGATGATTCCGACCTTGTCGCGCAGATCCTAGAACCGGACACGACCAAGTGACTTGGTCAGGATGTCCGCCTTCTGCTCACCAGTCCTGATGAACTCCACGATCACCGTGCCTTTCTCGATGCAGTCACGTATGAAGTGATAGCGGAGATCGATGTGCTTGCTGCGGTCGTGAAGCACTGGGTTCTTGCATAGGGAAATCGCCGACTTGTTGTGGACGAAGATGAGTGCAGGGGCGGTGTCCTGATTCAACATCTCGCCGAGAAGGCGAGCAAGCCAAATGCCTTGACAGGCCGCTGTAGCTGCCGCGATGTACTCCGCCTCGCACGAAGATACGGCGACAACCTTCTGCCTTACCGATTGCCAGCTGACGGGACTGTTCCCGAGAAGGAACAGTAGGCCCGAGGTGCTCTTCCGGGAGTCCAGGTCACCAGCGTGGTCGGAATCGCTGTACCCGACCAAGCTCTTGCCGTTGCCACGACGATACACGCATCCATGCGTGAACGTACCCGCGATGTACCGGAGCAGGTGCTTGACGGCAGCCAGGTGATCGCTTGCCGGAGCTTCCATGAACCTACTCAGGTACCCGACAACAAACGTGATGTCCGGTCGGGTGTGCACGAGGTACCTAAGACTCTCGATGATGCTTCGGTAGAGTGTGGCATCCACCGCCTTCTCGGGGCTCTCCTTGCTGAGCTTCAGTCGTGCCTCCATTGGAGCATGCACATCATGGCAGTCCTTCATGCCTGCTCGCTCGAGCATCTTGGTGGCGTAGGCCGTCTGCATGATCGTGATGCGACCACCCTCCTGGTTCACCTCCAACCCAAGGTAGTACCGGAGCAGCCCGAGGTCGCTCATACTGAAGAGACGATGCATCTCTCCCTTGAAGCGTTGAACCTCTTCAGGCTCTGCTCCGGCGATGACCAGGTCTTCGACGTAGATGCCGACGATGAGCAGCGTGTTCGCGGTGCCACGCGAGTACACACCATGCTCAGAAGCGCTGCGTGAGAACCCAAGGGATGCGAGGCTTGCATCGAGCTTGGTGTTCCACGCCCTTGGGGCTTGCCGGAGACCATACAGGGCCTTGTGTAGCCGATACACGCCCTGCTCGTGGCCCTTGGCAACGAACCCGGGTGGTTGGGAGACGTACACCTCCTCATTAAGGTCGCCGTTGAGAAACGCCGACTTGACATCCATGTGGTGTACCTCCCACCCGTGGTGAGCACCCACCGCAAGGATGAGCCTGACGGACTCCAGCCTTGCCACCGGAGCGAAGACTTCCTCGAAGTCCACTCCCTCACGCTGCACGTAGCCCTTGGCGACGAGGCGCGCCTTGTGCTTGACAATGGCGCCGTGCTCGTTCTTCTTCACCTTGAACACCCACTTGAGCCCGATGCCTCGGTGCCCAGCAGGCAGTGTGGTGAGTGTCCAAGTGGCGTTGTCGTTGATCGACGCCAGCTCGTCCAGCATCGCGTGGCGCCAACAATCCTCTTGCTCGGCCTCCGCGAACGTGGTCGGCTCCTCGCCGGTCATAAGATGCAGGACCTCATCGTCATCAGCATCCTCATCCTCGGGCTGTTGCGGTGTTGTCGCAGCCTCGCCGAGGAGATCCCCCATGCGCCGAAACCTGTGGGGGGCGCCAACGCTGTCATCGGCGTCGAACAGCTCAGACCTCGCCGTTGGCGGGGTTGCGAACTACCTCCCAGGACCCACATTGCTTGACGTCATGGTGTCCGACGACACCGTACCCGGGGACGGTGTTCTCGGGGTTGTTGTTCCCGGATCCACACCTCCCGAGCTTCCCGGGGTGGCACTTCCCGGGGTCTTGTTTCCCGGGGTTGTAGAGTACATCGGGTACTCCACAGTGAAGGAGCTGCTTGCCGGGGACTCCCCCGACGTCTCCCAAGTCCATCGTGCATCTTCTTCGAAGATGACGTCGCGCGAGACATGCACACGCTTTGAGACGGGGTCGTACATCTTGTACGCCTTACAGCCCGTCTCGTAGCCCATGAACACCATCGGGGTGCTCCTGTCGTCGAGCTTCTTCAGCTGTGGGCGCGTCGTCTTGACGTGCCCAATGTAGCCAAAGGTACGAAGGAAGCGTACATCGGGCTTCCTCCCATACCACGCCTCGTAAGGCATCTTGCCGTCGACACTTCTTGTGAAGGAGCGGTTGAGGATGAAGACAGCCGTCAGCACGGCCTCCCCCAATAAGTGCTCGGCACCTGCTTTGCCTTGAGCATGCAGCGTGCCATCCCGAGCACCCTCTGGTTCCTCCGCTCGACGACGCCGTTCTGCTGCAGCGAGTAAGGGGCTGTGAGATGACGTTGCACCCCTTTCTCGTCGCAGTGCTTGTAGAACATGGCCGACGTGAACTCGCCGCCACGGTCCATGCGCAGCACGTGCAGCTTGTGGCCGCACTCGACCTCTGCTGCCGCTTGCTGCTTGACGATGGCTTGCTCCGCCTCATCCTTGGAGGCGAGGAGCAGCACCCACATGAACCTGCTGTAGTCGTCGACGAGCAGCAGGATGTAGCGACGCCCTCCTGGCGTTGCCGGGGTGATTGGGCCACAGATGTCCCCATGAACCAGCTCCAGGGGTTTCTGCGCCCGACAGCGTGCCTTCTCGGGAAACGGCAGACGCCGCTGTTTCCCCGCAAGACATGCATCACACAGCTCGTCAGCGTGCTAGATGTGAGGTAGCCCACGAACGAGGTTGCCTCGTGCCATCTTTCACAATCCGTCGAAGTGCTGGTGTCCTAGCCGGGCATGCCAACGCCACGCGTCGGAGACATGGCCCACGGCAAGGCACACAGGATGCACGGGTCGAAAGAAGAATTTGTGGAGGCGGTTCAGCGAGCGGGTTACCTCGATGAGCAGCCTCTTCTGCTGGTCGTGCACAGTGAGAACACCGCGCCGGATGCCGATGTCGATCCAGCCCTCGTCGAGCTGTCCGATACTCACGACGCTGCTCTTAAGCGCCGGGATGAAGTAGACGTCCGTGAACGCCCTGTGATCACCCCCTTTGTCGGCGAAGACGACGGTCCAGCGCCCATGGATCTCCACCACGGATCCGCCCGCGAACCGCACCTTCCCGGTGATTGAGCAGTCTAGCTCCGCGAACGCGTCGAACGAACCAGTCATGTGGTTTGTGGCGCCGGTGTCGAGGAACCAACCCTCACTATGATTGCCGCCTGCAAGCATGGGTGTGGTCACGGCTCTCTCCTTGTTGAGGAAGACATAGCCGCATGCACACACCGTTGTCGGGGAGCCATATCCCATCATCACGGTGGACCTCGAACACTTCGGCGTTGGGGTGTGGATGACCTGAGTCTCCGTGCGCTCCTGCACGGAGTCGATGGTCGCCAGCATCATGGTCAGAGCATTATCCGCCATATGTGTCATTGCCGCGCCAACTCACGCGACCTTGTCGGGTCCCGAGGTTGTCGGGGACGCCATCACCGGGGTGTGGCTCCCCTACACCCGGGCCTTCAACGCCTCCCAGTCGACAGGCCCCGAGAACGTTGTTGTCGAGGTGTGGCCTGTCACTGGAGTGATGGTTTCCGTGGACGGGTTCCGTGCCTCCTACACGGAATGGGTAGTTATCGAGGTTGTCGTCGCAGGAGACGCTGAGCTCTCCTGCACAGGCTCGACTTTTGCTAGCATCATTGCCGGCCCGCCGTCCACGTCAGCCTGGATGAGGTTTGCCATTGCTGCGGCTGCCTCGTCGGCTTTCCTCTTGTGGCAATCCCGGATCCAGTGACCCGGCATGTTGCAGTAGAGGCACTTGCCACCGTTGCCAGCACCTCGCCCTGCCCGGCTTGGCTTGCGACCGTGGTTGCCGCCACCGCTCTGGGTGCGGCCTCCGCCTCTGCCGCGACCTCTGCTTCCCGTGGGGGCGCCTCCCCCACTGCTGGAAGAACCGTCGCGGCCGCGCTGCTGAAGCTGCGCATCCCACTGCTCCCTGGTGAGCAGTAGTTTGCCGCCAGCACGGTTGTCGGCTTCGTCGCCGCGCTCCTCGACGACCTTCAGCTGCCCTTCCAGCTCCTCGATCGTCATGGTGAAGAGATCCACCAAACTCTCGATGGACCAGGCCAGTTGCTTGTACTGCCTGGGGACGACGCGGAGGAACTTGAGAATCACCATCTTGTTGTCGATGGGATCTCCGAGCGTTGCGAGCTCGTTGACGAGACCTTGCAGCCGCAAGGCGAAGTCGTCGGCTTGTTCATCGGCCTTGAACCGGATCTCCTCGTACTGGAGGCGCAAGGTCTGGGCCTTCGACTCCCATACGCGCTCCACGCCGATGCGCAGAGTCTTGATGGTCTCCCATGCTTCCTTGGCCGTCTCCTTGGCTCCAAGGGTTAGCACCATCTCCTCTGGGACGGAGCGCAAGGGTGAGCACCACCTCCTCGTACTCGACATCGCCGGTTTCCACGGCTTTCCACATATGTCGCGCCTCCATGATCACTTTCATCATGACGGACCAACTGGGGTAGTTGGTCCGCGTGAGGAGAGGGAAGGAGGTACTGGACATGCCCACGTCTCGCATGGAGCGTGGCGCACCCAGCTCACCTCCCGGCCTGCCTCGCAGCGCGAGCGCGTCCGCCACACGGGTGTCCTCGGCCGAGCTCTGCCCGGCGGTCTTGGAGCCGTCGCCGGCGACGCCTTCCTTCGGCATATGCTTCGGCATAACCTGAGGCTCTGATACCAATTGTTGGCCCAAAACTACAAATAGCTAGCTCTCACTTTGTACTAATCAGAGGAAGCCTAGCTAAAAACCAGCGGCTGCACACAAGCTGCTCTCACTCTCACTCACGTACAGATGAACTCACACACACCAACGTACTGAGAGGACACATTCACTAGCAGAGGAGGAATATTGGAGTGGCTTGATGCCTTTCTTGATTGGAATGGAATGATTACAACCGGAGGTACACAACTCCTTTTATAGCTGACCGAACCGACCTAGGGATGCATGCACTAACATCAATTACCAAGCAACGTCACTGCTGACCTACAATAGTAGAAAAACAAAAAATGGTCTTACCAACTTACTGCTACTGCCTTCGTAGCTAAGTAATGGTACTGTGGTGCATGCATGCTGCCGACATGCAGCCTTTGGAGACAAGTTTGACACAACAGTCAGATGGGACTATCTGCTTGAGGTGCTCTGCCACATGGGCTTCGGACAGAGATGCCGTGATTTGATTGCAATCATGCTCTGCTCAACCTCCTCCAGAGTAATCCTCAATGGTGATCCAGGGCTGCCTTTCTACCATCGATGTGGCTTGCGACAAGGCGACCCACTCTCGCCTTTTTTGTTCCTGCTTTCTATAGAGCCACTACAGTGTATCTTCGCGTCTGCAACCGAAGCCGGGATCCTGAAACCTATGGCGCACAATTTGGCCTCCATCAGAGTCAGCCTCTATGCGGACGATGCTGCCCTATTTCTGAACCCGTGCAAGTCTGAGATGATGGCCTCACAAGCAATCCTGGAAGCCTTTTGGAGAATCTCTGGACTCTACACCAACTTCAACAAGTCTGCGGCTTTCCCTATTTGTTGTGATGAGCTGGCAACTAGTGAAGTGCTCTCCGAGTTCGAGGGAACAACTGACTCTTTCCCTTGCAAATATCTCGGGCTACCACTTAGCCTACACAACCTTAGGCGCACCGACCTCCAAATTCTGATTGACAAGATAGCTGCGAAGCTCGCAGGATGGAAAGGCGAGCTCCTGAACAAAGCGGGAAGGTTATAGTTGATCAACTCAGTCCTTACCTCTATCACAACCTACCTGTTGACCCTGTTCGCTCCTAGCAAGTGGCTGATCAAGAGGATCGACAAGCTTAGGAGAAGTTTTCTTTGGAAGGGCAGTGAGGAGGAGGCCAAAGGTGGGACTTGTGCAGTCAACTGGCAGCTGGTTTGCTCACCAAAAAAGTATGGTGGACTGGGCATCAAAAACCTCTCGTCTTTTAGCAGAGCTCTACGGCTGCGGTGGGCCTGGTTCGCGTGGCAATGCCAACCTAGGCCCTGGTTTGGAATGAAACTCCCGTGCTCTGAAGCGGATATGCAGCTCTTTCATGCCTCCACCAACATTCACCTTGGAAATGGGCAAACTGCGAGTTTCTGGAAGTCAAAGTGGTTGGATGGGGCCGCACCACGTGACCTTGCACCCTCCCTCTTCAAGCTGGCGCGCAGGAAAAACTACAATGTGGCTCAAGCCATGCATGTAGGTAGTGGATGAAGGGGCTTGAAAGAATCAGCTCCCATGTTGATCTGCACTCCTTTCTGCTTCTATGGGAGAAGATTCAGAGTGTCAACTTATCTGAAACAAGAGATACCATTGATTGGATCTGGACGAAGGACAGGAAATACACCGCCAAGTCTGCATATTTCTGTCAGTTCATTGGTTCGATTGCCAAGCCTGACGCTGACCTGATCTGGAGGCTCAAGATTGAAAGAAAGGTGAGGTTTTTCCTCTGGACTTTGGCTCAAAACAGACTCCCAACCACTGACAGGCTGCAAGCCCATGGGAGCGATCATAACGCGACGTGTTCTCTCTGCTTCCAACTCCCTGAAACTGCACTCCACCTCTTCAACACATGCCTTTTTTTCGAGGATGTTTGGAACAAGCTATGCTTGGCACGACCCTTGTGCTACCCTTCCCTGCCTGCTAGCATTCAGTCCATCTCTCATTGGTGGAGTGTTTGCTCCTAGCGCAACAACGAGCAGGCCGTTGCTGCTGCTTATTTTGCTTGGCACATGTGGAATGAGAGGAACAGGAGGGTCTTCAACGCCAAGTCTACCTCAGCGGACGTCGTGGTTTCTTTGATAAAAGCTGACTTAGATTTCCTGAGAGTAGCGCTGTAATTTTCCCTTTTTTGTACAGGCAGCGTTCTCTGGACGACTACTCACTCTTATGTACATTCCTAATCTTCAATGAAAAGGCAGAGCTCCTGCCGTTCGAGTAAAAAGAACAAAAAAATGTCTGAAACCTTTGAACACATTTTTGCAGATGGTACTTTGGTCAATGGCTAAATCACCGCTCATGTATGGAGGGGACTTGAGGCATCTCGATGATCATACATTCAATCTAATTACCCATCCTACTCTATTAAGGATAAATCACCACACTAGAAACAACATGGAGGTGAACTAAATATTAGTTGGAGTCCGGAGATTCCTGCTGCAACATATACTGAACAACGAGCTAACCTGCGGATATCTTTTTCAGTTTGGTTATATTCATAGTGAGAGGGCTTCAAAGCCAGATGAACAATCCGGTCGCTCAAAGTCCGGCTATCCGATGGACTTGACAAACAATGGTGGAATGGTTCTTGGTCTCGGTACATGCAGCGATAAGAGCGTCGGTGGATGGCACAGTTCCTCAGAAGATCGCATTTGCAGACTCTATCGAATCCAGAATGGCAATGCCTCATTTTGCATATCCTAAGAAAAACTTCTTTCAACATCGTAAGTGGTGTTTGACAAAACAATGCATGAAAAGAAGCAGTCCTAATCTTCTGAATTATATGTATGATCCACACATATTATTGTTATACAGGGATGAAGTTACCATGGGCGGTGAGGAAGACCAAGCAAAGTTTCATCTGGCAGGCATTGACACCGATGATGGTTGCTTGGATGCATCTGTCAGTCCATGGCGAACAAGCTCAACGAGCCAAACTCCCATGTTCTCAGCCTGCGAACGACATACAAAGCAGGTAAGTTCAGCACACACTTTGGTATCCTGATAAGAGAAACGGGATCCATGTAGAGTGAGGCTGAAATGCAGAATTTTGTGGAGCATTTTGTGTCATGAAGTTGCTATTTAGCTGTCATAATAACCAAAAAATGGACATTTGATCATTTAACTTTGGAAATGAACTTAAGTCGTGGTTGATCATTTTTTGCCGATAACAATGGCAGGTCTAGGAGCTAACAGAAAATGGCCAGCTTGTAAGCAGCTACTCAGGGTTGTGTGCTACAATGCGGTCCAGCAAGGCAGGAGGTACAAGTTACTCTACATTGATTCACCATAAATTAATCGCTATTTTTACCTAAGTAACACTTTTGTTTGACGCAACAGAGAATGAAACTACCGGAGCATGAGCATGGACAACAATTGGAGACAAAGGTACTTTAGCAGCATGCTTCTTTTCCAATGCACACTTGGCGAATAAGCGTCCCTTTTCTTTAGCTGATTCTTCTTCTTACAAGGAAGCAGGAGAGATCTACGTGGCCATCTTCAACCTCAACACTGCAAGGAGGAAGATCACTGTAAGCGTGCCGGATCTAGAAAAGGTTGTCGGGAGAAATTTGGCAAGGTGCACCTGCACTGAAGTCTGGAGTAGAAAGAGATGGAGTGTGATGAAGGGGGGCATCTCAGCGGTGGCCTGCCGAAGGGTGGCCGAACTAGCCATGAAGGATTTAATAATCCGGCTATGGCCTGCCGAAGCCATACCCAGCAGCTACTTCGGGCTCATGAAGCCGCTGGTCAAAGCCTGCCCTCGGCTTGATGCCATCACGCAGTCGGTATGCATCGAAGGCGCGCGAATGGCCTTCGCCCGAGTCAAGATGCGTTGGGTGAAGATGGACGCCGTGAAGCTTGTAACCGAAGGACACTACTAGGGAAAAGCCTAGCAGCAGTGCGGGTTTTAGGCCTATCAGTAGTGCGGGATGATGCACTACTGATAAGGCGCTACAGCTAACGTGTAGCAGTAGCGCCTGTTGTCCCACGCTATTGCTATACATGGATAGCTGTAGCACGCTTCAGGGAAGAGCGCTGCCGATATTGTCTGCTGCGTGTTTTACAGGGAACCGCTACTGGTAAGGCGGCGCTACTGCTAACTTTTCCCCCTCGTTACTACTAGTTTTATTAGTTTTTTTCTGCATATTTATTTTGTATTTGAATAGGCTTTATACAATAATCTTTAGCATATCATACAGACACAAATGTAATCATAGCATATACATACAACTAGTCTCATCAAATCATGTCATCATCATAATCATCATCCAACACAAAGTGGTCTCTTGTCATCATCTCGAAAATAGCGATACAAGTCAATTTGAGTGAGAGCGGAACTATGCAGTACATGAGTTCGTATCCCTCTCTCGCATTAGTGTGAACCTAAACTAACTACTGCCTGTCGCTCGGAAACCGGAAACCGGTACACCTGGACCTGACACTCCGGCCACTCGTCGTATATATACTCCTGGCGTAGCACTTCTTCGCCATCGATGATCTATGCACCTACATCGTCACATGAGTCGATGATATGCAACATATATAGTTGAGCAACAGAAAGAGACAGACTTGGAAAAAATAGAAACAACATATCATAAGCATAAATAACAAAGTTCATCGTACCCAAAATGCCCTAACTAGAGTGATCTTCGCTAGTCGAGGAGGAGGGCGGTTTAATTACATTACAAATAAAGTTTCGCCATGCATAACTCAAAGTTTTGTCATACAGAAAGTATGGACTAAACGGACACATTGTCATATATCGACAATCACTCCAACATGTCGTGCCATCCATCGATGTCAGGGAGATAGTCCCCGAGCTTAGTGAAAGGCTTCATGTCGAGACGCTGAGAGGCTACCCATGTTCGGACGTCTTCCCGTGACATTTGTCCTTCTTCGTAGAACATCCCCGTTTTTCGACGAACTCCTTCATGTTGATTTGGGCAAGTTCGCGCTGGATGTGATAGAACTCAGCTCGAAGTCGATGATCCTCGATATCTCCTACGTTCTTTACCCATTGCAGAATATGGGCATCGCCGGATCTAGGTGACGTGCGAAGGTTCTGGTGATCCCGTCCGTACTCCAGCATGTGGTGTAGTACATAGAATCCATCATTAAGAGAATCACTCGGTTGCTAGATGCAGCAGAAGTCGGTCTTATGGCCGAAGGTGAGCCTGCCGCCCCTTCTCTTCTTGTCCTTGACCTCTCCACCCAGTGCTTGGTAGTAAAACATAGCACTATTGAGAACATCCTTGATGTGGGTGTAATCATTTTTGTGAATGTTCTTCGATGAGTCCAAGTAAAGAGCGTGGGAGTATCAGGGGTAGAGGATGATAAGGACGGCGTGCCCGCCGCTGCGCAAAATAAGTACACCTCAAATTAATTAGCCTTCACCGTGCAAATGAATGATTGAAACCGAAGGAAAGATATCTGCGCAGATGACATACACGGGATGATAAGGCACGAGAATCGCCTCCTTGTACTTATTGGCGAGCATGAAACTGACGATGTATTCCTTCGCGTATTCACAGTGCTTTGTGCAGACTCCCAAGAAGCCCTCTTGCATGTAGTATGGGTCAGCAACACAGATATAAGGTATTTGCTCAACCCCGATGATGTAGTTCATGTGCACGGCATAAAGGCGGACAAACGTAAAATCCAGCTTCTTCACGTGAAACATGTCGAATATGTAATCGAATTGAAGGAAGAACTTATCCGCGAGCAGTCGACGTACGACAATTGCCGCGGATCTTTAACCACGTAGAGTGGGTATCCTGGATCTTTCGAGGCGATGAGGCCTTTCTCTATCCGCAGCACATTGGCATGAAGTCTCCTTAGATCGCCGAATCTGGCCCCTAGCGCTCTTGCAGGTAGGATTGGTTGACCGGGGATATGCCATTTATCTGCATCGGGGATATCTATACGATCCTGAAGTCGAGGCTGCTGAGGCAGCTGGATCATAGAATCAACTTTTTTTCCTTTCCTCACTCTCTTCCTAGACTTCTTTACTACCAAAAGGTCATCCATAATACGTTCAGCCTCCGGAGACGGCAATTCAGGCACCGACTCATGATGCTCAAACCCTGAGTAGGCGCCAGTATAGACATACTGTTGAGTGCCATCGTCATCCTCATCCTCATCCATGGCGATGTCATCAGCGACTAATGGAGCTTCTTCCTTACCCCATCCGCTATCACCCAACCCGACACCCGACGCTAATTGGGTAGGTGGGGTGTTGATGTTCATACCTTGCTGAGGCTGCATGCTCCTGGGTGTGCTCCTGGCCGCCTCCAGACGAAGTAGACTCTTTGGACACAACAAGACCCACCCATTGCAACAATCACCAAGCCGCCGCGGGGTCTCGTCGTCATCCCCCACTAGTATCAGAGGAGGCAAATTCTCGTGGCCCAGTTTGACACTAGCCACGGAAACCTTGAAGACGTTCGGGGGGATCGGCCGGCTGTGGAACACTGGTTCCTTCGGCTCCATTATTGTCGCCTTCCCCACGTCCACCTTCTGGTCGCCGATGGTGTACAATATGGTGCACGGGGTTTTGTTGGCCCGCAAAGAAAAGTATGTGACGTGAGACATCCGAAAGGCAACGAAAACGGAGATTATACATTTATTGAAGGGGGCCGGTGTGATAGATACCATGAGGGCGTCGAGCTCAGCCAAAGACGAAGCACCGCCGAGCACGTCCGGTGCGGGAGCCGGTGCCAGAGCCGGTGCGGGAGCAGGTGCTGGTGCAACGCTAGTCGAGCTGCTCCCCAAGAATTCAGCAAGGGGAAAGTCTGCTGCATTTTTTTCTGGATTTTGCCTGGTCCAATTGAAAACGGTCAGAACCAAGGAAGTAGACATATCTACAACCACCTATTTTGCGGCAGCTACTGCTGTTGCGACTGCCTAAGATGATTTCCTCTCAACCGCAATCTCAACCTTCTTGTCGATGTTTTCTTTAGTTAACCTCCGTCTTTCCTTTCTCTCCTCCGTGGTCTCACGGTAGTAATTCTTCCACATGGCGCGGTCTCCGACACCGTGCACGTGTCCATACGACGGCGAGTCTCCATCGGGAGTCGTTTCAATATGCTCAATGCCCGGTTGAATGGAGTGTCCCACTTGGGCCTCGCCAATGCCTCAGACGGCGAGTCGCTTTCGGCCGCAATCATGTACTGCTCTCTCTGCAAAAAGCACAAGGATCGTTTACAAATATGACTAACGTGTGTAGTCGAATTGATCAGAAACTAAAATTACTAGCAGTCTAATGAACTCTGACGTGACCGCGTTTGTCTCGTAAACCTTCTTCACTGGGTCCCAACGGCGCCGGGCCCTGAGGACGTCATGCTCCTGCGGGACGGTGAACTCCGCCAAGGGGTCTGGGATGCCCAGACTCGCGGCTTCCGTGTCCTCCTTGGCCCATTTGGACCTCTTCCCGCCGTAACCATGGCTTCCAAGGTGGTGGCTCCCAATGTTCCTCTCTTGAAGCCCCTTCATGTACTTAGACTTTTTTTGGGCAGCTTCGGCCTCGCAAGTCGCCTTGAATATTTGAAACTGCTCTTCCGTGATTGTCGGATTGTCCTTTACAATCTCGGAGTAGGGTTCCTTCTTGTCGATGATCCTTGCTTTCACCCTTGTTTTCCAGGCAGCCAACGCGTCGCTAAACTTGGTCATGGCGTGTTTGTTTATCTTCTTCATTGCCGGGTCCTTATCTGGATCTTTATAATCCTTTTCATTCCGGCCCGGGAACAAGAATATCTGGTGAAACTTCTTTAGGAGGGAGGGCCTCATATTATCTATCTTCTATAGATTCTCATCGTTGATGGTGGCGGTTGTCCATACGATGCAGCCTATTTGATTGCCGTAGCACGCGCGCGCTTCCTTGGGCGCTTTTGGCTCAAAATTGCCGTCATCCACCTCCGTGACCACCAGTGTAGTAGTCCTGAGTTTGTTAGGAAGCCGCTGCCTCTTTGCTTTCGGTTCTACACCGTCTCCGCTCCCCAAGGTAGCGCTGGTCTCAGTCTCAGCGCTAGTCTCGATGCCGGTCTCAGTCTTAGCACCGGTTTGCTTGTCGGTCTCAGTCCCCGATGCCATCGGTGGGCCCAGCAACAACATCGGTTGATCGTCGGCAAGGCTCAAAAATTCGTCTACCGCCCAGTAGACGTCCTCGCAATCATCAGAACCCTGTCCTTCATCGTTGCTAGCCATGTTTCCTACGATTAAATCTAGTCAATTAATTCTAGACCTAATAAAATGAATAATGACATAAGAAAGGCCTATTGTTTTGCAGGAACGTTGACTCCTTCCGGTGCGGCATATCCCGGTCACTCGATATGTCCTAGTTTGTAGCACAAGTCATGTCGAAATTCACGGAAAATTTCGGCACGACCTTTGCTAAAAAGTGGACAAATCGAGAACCTGAAATTTGCCGGAATGGAAATGAATCAACATTCCGGCAAAACATAGGCCACTCGGCTTCATTCCCTGGAAACAACAAAAGGCCACTTGGGCACAATCGAAACATGCATGTGCAAACACAAATGAGGAATTTGCATATATCCTGACCACTTGAAATTATCATGTCCTAGCGTTTGACACTACAAGAAAATCTACACAAATCTCATGCTCTCTCAATCTCAATTCAAAAACCATATATAGATTATATTTAGTTAACTACTAAACTAAATTACTTTCCTCTAAACTAAATTCCCTACTGCCCTAATTAACATCTAGTTAAACAAACTCAATTTAAAAACTAAATCCTACTGAACTAATTAACATCAACATTATCTACTACTTAACATCTATTATTACCCTAACTAAAAAAGATCTACTATTAACCATACTGCCCTAGTTAACTAGTACCATCACTACTACTAATTAACATCTACTACTACTACAAAAAATCATTACGTATGAACCCTAGTACTAATTAACATCTACTACTACTGCTAATTAACATGGCAGAGGAAGAAAAAACTGAGAGAGAGGGGGTGGGGGAGGGGTGGGGGGCTTACAGAGAGGGGAGAGACGGTGGCGGGGAGGTGCTCGGCGACGGAGGTAGGGGCGGCGAGGGCGGGGTCAAGATGGAGAGGCGGCGCTCCTGGGCAGGCTCGGGGGCGGTGAGGTCGAGTGCGGCGATGGTGAGGTCAAGGGCGGCCCAAGAGGCGGCGGCGGTGAGGCTGGGCGGCCTCGGGCGGAGGCGGTGAGGATGAGCGCGGCATCGATGCCGGTAGGAGATGGCGGCGAAGTGGGGGCGACGACGAAGTGGGGGAGACGGCGGCGAAGAGTGGGGCGAGGGATTTGTGGGAGAAGTGGTGGTCGTGTAACACCCCAAAAATTTAACCAGGCTTTAGTTATTAAAATTTTGCCAAGAGTTTAAATTTTTTGCATGCAAGTATATCTCTGTTGATTTCAAAACTTTTCTTTTAATATTAAGAAATTTTTCCCAAGTGGATCCTTCCAAAATATATTGGACTTATTTTCCCTCTCACTTAAAAAAAATCTCTCAATCAGGAGATTTATTTATAAAATTATTTCACCCTGAGCTTTATTCATTAAATGACTTGTTTTAAAATTTGGAGCTCTTTTTGAACTACAACCATTTGATATATTTAACTAAAAATTTCACCAAGATTTGGAGATATCATGTGATGTCTCTAAATCACTTTTGTGCAATAATATATTTCATTCATTGGATATTTTGAGTTCTACACCAAGTTTTCAAATCTGGTCCAGTGGGCAATTTTACACTACAACCTATTTAAATATTTATTTAAAACTTCTACCAAAATTAGGGGAGGTCAGTAGGAGCATATTATTCCACTTTGTGCAAAAACCTATTTATGTTCTTTGAAAAAATTGAGTGAATCATCCTCTTTTTCATTCTGGTCCAGCCTTGTGATTTCTACTGCAACCCTATTTAATTTTGCTCCAAAGATCTTGTGTTTTCTCCTACTTGTAGACAGCCCTACCAAACCCCTAAATCCAGGAGCATGCACCCATTGGATTAATTTTGGTTCATGAAATAATGTCATTTATTTCCTGTCCAGAATTGTAGTTTTGCAAAACTTGCACAAACAAGTTTCTCCTTTTGCCAAACTAACCCTACCACTCTCTCTTGCATCTAAGGAGACACTGATCTGGAGTTTTTGACCACTCCAAGACTTGCCTAAGTGCCCTTGGCATTTTGTCAAACACCTTATGGGCATGATCTGTTTTGGCATGAATTTTTGGTTTGCACTGTGAACCTGATCCCCTGACCAAACCAGCTTGTCCACTGATCCCCTTGCAAGCCCAAACCTAGACCTACTAACCCCCAGCTCCAACCGAGCCACCTAGCATGCCATGGCATTTCGCCGAGCATCTGGTGGGCGTGTGCTGGGCGCGCCCAGAGCGCGCAAATTGCAGCCGCGCACATGAGCCGCCGCGTCGCGCCCCTGTCTTAGCCCACACGGCAGGACCTCACCACGCACTCCCCGCCTCGCCACAACACGACTGCCCGCCCTGGCGCCCTACAGCGCCACCGCCAGAGCACTTTTGGCGGCACGCCGGCGTCGGCAGTGCGCCTCTGCCACGGGCAGCACCACCCAAGCCTCTCCCGCTCGCCACCTGGCCCCTGGAGCAGTGCGAGCTCATCCGCAAGTGCGTCTGCTAGCCCTCGTCGCTGCCACGTCGCCCTAACTACAGAGAGGCGGTTCACCGGAGAGCTTATCCACGGCCGCCGCGGAACCGCCTTGCCTCGCCTATTTAAGGAGCCCCGAGCTCGTCTCCGCACGAAGGTAGCCTCAAGCGGTCTCCAGGAAGCCCCCAGTGGCAGCCAATCGACCAGGGAAGGCCTTCTTCCCGGAGTCCGCCCGGTTCGGCCGCCGCCATGTTCCGGCCGATTCTGTCGCCACCAGGGCTTCCCCCTCTCCACTCTCTTCACCAGAAGTCCTCTCTTCCTCCCGTGAACAGATCCCCCTACTCAATTTGGTTCGGGAGCCATCGCCGCCACAAAACCACTTCGCCATCGAAGCCTCCTCCGCCGCGAAGCTCGCAGCCGGCAGCTCCCTCCGCCCCCACCTACCTGTCGACCACCGGGATGACCGCCCTGGAGTGGCGGATCCATCCCCGCCCTTGGGGCCCCGCGAGGAGCCGCCAGTCGCCGGTGACGATCGCCAGAGCTCCGCCTCCGCTCGGGACAGAGGAAGGAGAGGGAGAAAGACTAGTCAAACCTGACTAGTGGGCCCCGTGGACCCACTGTCAGTGACCCACTCCGCCGCCACGCGTGTTAAGTGATAGCGTAAAACCCCAAGTACGTAACCCCTACTTAGAAAGCGTATTCGTGGCTGAAACGTTTTCTTTTGTTTTATTTTTAAAAACAGAATTTGACCAAAACTTTGACTAGTTATATCTTTTTAAATACAACTCCAAATGAAATGATTCTTTTTCCTACCTCTCTCAAATTTCACCTAGTTTATTTTAAGATTTATTTGAAAAAATTTCAGAACAACTTTTGGTGCTGTTTTTATTTTGTGTGTTAATTCTTTTATATTGCTAAAATAGGATTTTTGAAGAGAGGAGAAATGTTTCAAGTTTTGGAGTGCACCCTGCCTTTCCACACATTGAAGGCAAGCATTCTGAATCCCGGCATAATATTTTTGGTGTGATCATTGATACATTTATAACACCACCACATTTCGAAGGACTTGTTATTTCATGTAGTATGATCATATGCATGAGTGCATATTAGTGATTTCCATGCTGTTGGAAATGAACACACGTGTGATGATAATCACCCTCATGTGCCTTGCATGCATACCGGCAGGAACCCGGGAAAACCTCTGCCTTGGGTAGGCATGAGTTTGTCGCCGGTCTCCGTCGGGACGGTTATGTCTGGTATGGCATGGTAAGGTGATATGAGCGGTGACTCTGTTGGATGAAATATATTCGTTATACTAATCATGCAGGGAATACTTAAACCTCCTGAGTCGACCGTAGATCGAGTCTTGTGCCAGTAA
The DNA here is from genome assembly GCF_018294505.1 of Triticum aestivum. Lineage (NCBI taxonomy): Eukaryota > Viridiplantae > Streptophyta > Magnoliopsida > Poales > Poaceae > Triticum > Triticum aestivum. The sequence continues at coordinate 760,153,004 of NC_057801.1, forward strand.
CCCCCATACTTGTTTCGTACTACCACTCGTCTCTACAGCAAGTAGAGTACGGTTCAGTAAGTTGTCAACCTCTTTCTAGCACACACAGTACAGAGAGGCCATGGTGGAAGATACCGGTTGTAGCTGGTAGGCAGGCCACCTGGTCCGGGGGCATGGGTGTTTCCGGTTGGGACCGAGAGGGGAGGCCACCACTTAGAGCGCGCGATATAAATTTGATCCCATGCTACGCGAGGTTGTAGCCTCCCCACTTAGAGTTTGCTTAACAGGTGTCGTGGGTGATTCCAGACACGTGTGAGTTAAGCTGGTGTGTGCAAGTTAGGTGTGTTTTCAACAAAAAGACAGTAGACGGAATTAGTCCCGATGGACTAAAGAAATCCGTTACTCGTGGGTAAAGAGTACACCCTCTGCAGAGATTAAACCTATTCGAATAGCCGTGTCCATGGTTAAGGATTACAGTCTGGGATGGGTCAGGTGTCGGTCTTAGTGTCGGTCTTCGGAGGTGAAACTGTTAACCAGAAATGGAATTACTACTTGTGACTTGTGATAACTATGATTATTATTATTGTTGACTAACACGTGATATTATTGTTATTATCGAGTATCTCTGGGATGGTTCTACCTCCAGGATATTCACTATGATTGTTTATTTTAAAGCCCTCTATGTGGTGTCGCTCAGACGCCCGACTGTGGCATTTCTTTTAAAGCCCTTTATGTGGTGTCGCTCAGACGCCCGACTGTGGCATTTCTTTTAAAGCCCTTTATGTGGTGTCGCTCAGACGCCCGACTGTGGCATTTCTTTTAAAGCCCTTTATGTGGTGTCGCTAAGACGCCCGACGGTGGCATTGCTTGTTATTTATTTCATAAATTTTAATACTACTATGTTATTGAATTTTTATAAATAACCGCCTGCACGCATCAGAATTTTATTTACTATTTTTGACTGACGTCATGAGCATAAAATATTTTTAGCACATCATTGTTATATTATACCTGTGTTCATAATGTTTGTGAGTACATTCAAAGTACTCACTAGCTTGTCCCTGGCTACTGTCTTGGCCAGATTTCTTGCGCGGAAAGGAGCGACCATGTTGAAAGCCCCGGAACCCACACAATGGAGATAGTAGCCTCGCGAAGATAGGAGTTAACCTGGTCAGCTGTTCCCGTGGGAAATGGAGTCCCATAGACACTGATGTTTCACAACCCGCTTCCACCATCAACCACTAGAAACCATTTGTTGTACTCACAGGCCAGAATGGTCTTGTACTACATATTTTGTATTCTGCCTGGAATTTCTGTATCAAGTTGGAGCCTCATCAGCTAACAGTAATCCTGGGGTTGATTAGCACGACGGTCTTTTTCTGGAAATTTATACCCGGAAAACCGGTCGTGACAGACTTGGTATCAGAGCCAGGCTGACCATTGACTAATCCTATCTTAGCGAGGTCGAAAAACTTAGGCAAACCAACCAACCAAACCATAACCAAACCCCAGCCAAGCTTCTCGTGCAAGATAGCCACACAGTGACCCAACACCTTTTGGCAGTCGGTGCCCAACCTATCAGCCTAGCCTATCGGTCACACACCAGTGACCGATGGCAAAAATGTCTCATTCGCAAGCGTGCGAAAAAAGACTCCGTTCCCTTTTTCTATAAAAAGGGCACGCTAGCCCCAACCCAGCATAGCACAGCCTCGAACCCAGCCACAATGCCTGGCCCCATAGTGCACAACGAGACCACAGCAACCAACCTTGGAGGTTTTGTGACCATACTCGCAAACCTCACCCATCGTGCCTATGCGTTAGAAGAGCCACCAGAATTTGTTGTGTACCAAGGACCCATGAGCGGTGAAGACCGTCAATTTTGGGCCACTGTGCACATCTACGGTAGGGGTCTAGCACCCGAGCGCCCCTACAGGTTCACCGGAAGAACAACTTCCTTTGAGCCACAAGCCATACAACTAGCTGCTCGAGAGGCTATAGTTCATCTCAGGCACTTGTCGGCCAGAGTTAACTGTCGCTCGTTCCACTACTACCCGAGACGTGAAGGGTATGGTAGACCACCCCAAGTTGCCAACGGAGATCACGAGACGGACCCCGCATTGTTGCACCTAGTGCGCTATGTAAGTGCACTAGAGGCACTGTTCGACCAGATCACCATTGATCTGATCGCAGCTCGTGGAGAGCTAGTTCGTCGAACCCCAGCTAGAAGAGAAGATGAGCCCAACGTCGACAACCCAGTCGTGCTGTTCGGAAAACTGATCGAGACCCTGAGATCAGCTCCAGCCACCAACCGAGATGCTTTGATGACCCCAGAAGTGCTTCGTCGCCTTTTGGGAGCACACTCCAACGGGGTTGTGGCCAACAATCCCCGCGATGGTCATCATCACTACCCCGACCCTGTAGTTCCTCCGCCATCTCCGACTAATCCCGGCAGTGAGACACGTGGAGAAGCCTCGACATCCACCAGGCACGCCCGTTTAGACATAAACAAGGTAGACTAAGCCGTATGAGTAGCACCGAGTTTCAGTGTATCCTCACTTTGTAATCGTGCGACCGTGTATATTAACGCAGCCTGTCGTTGTGCCTCTGTTTTAATAGTAGCCTTGCATTTTTGGTCAGCGCATAGTTGCATATTTTTCCGGGCACAACTACCAAAACCAACCCGACGACAACCAGAGTAACACGTCTCTTTATGAGATATGTGTATCTCTGACACTGACCTGACCTTTGGAGCTAAGCTAGCAAATTTATTACCTTTCACCACGGTAAAACGAATCCGGCTCCATTGCTATATAAAGGCCACCTTGTGACCTTACCCAGCAACCATCACCTTGTGCACCACACTCACAACTTTTTCCTATCATGCCGAGCCCCAGCATTCATCTGAGAACCCCAGATGCAACCCCAGGTAGCTTTGTCAAAATATTGTGGGATTTTACCCGCAGTACCATGGGTTCTACCCAGCCACCTCAGTATGAGCTGTTCAAATCAAGGATCACCCCTTCCACCTCGGAATATTGGGCAGCAGTGCACATCCCTCCCGTAGACTCCAATCAAGATCCAACGGAAGTTTCCTTTGTGGGGAAATCTATGCCAACGCCACACTTGGCCATAGAAGCTGCTGCGAAATAAGCGATTGCTCGCCTTCGATCCGCAGTACCCTATGCCCGCGAACGAGGATATTATTACTTTCCGAGCCGTGCAGCACCCGGAGAAGTTACATCTTTTCCCGGTGGACGGATTGAGCAAGACCCAGTACTAGCCAACCTTATCCAGTACATCATCGCTCAAGAGCATTTGAACCAGCGAGTAATGGATTATCTCCAGGGTCTCGCTGATTTAAATCCTCAGATTGCCATCGGCAGACCACTGAGGCCCGACCCAGAGAGACGCATACATCGACTGGTCAATCCACTTCCTCCGATAGAAGAGGAGTGTATCCCTTTACCAGAGACATTTTATCAGGACCCCACCCAGTTACCGTTTTCATTTTAGACGTCACTACTGTATTTGTTTTTGCAGCATTTATATTTGCATGTATCTTATGCATGGTACCCCAAATTTGTGCGACAAGTCGAGTATTTAGTTTCTACTGGTATGAGTAATTTTCTTCGTGATTAACTTGTGTAACTGCGAAAAAAAATCCTAGTATGAGTTTTCTTTTTACTGAATTGCTGCATCATTTATCCCCTCACTAAGTGGATTATTATTATTTTTATTCACGCAGCACCACGGCAGCAGTCTCACAACCGCTCGAACGCATATGGAACTTTTGTTTTTCACAACGGCTCTTAGCAAATCTCGAGGACGAGATTTTTCTTAAGGGGGGTAGTATTGTAACACCCCAAAAATTTAACCAGGTTTTAGTTATTAAAATTTTGCATAGAGTTTATAAATTTTGCATGCAAGTATATCTCTGTTGATTTCAAAACTTTTCTTTTAATATTAAGAAAAATTTCCCAAGTGGATCCTTCCAAAATATATTGGACTTATTTTCCCTCTCATTTAAAAAAAAATCTCTCAATCAGGAGATTTATTTATAAAATTATTTCACCCTGAGCTTTATTCATTAAATGACTTGTTTTAAATTTTGGAGCTCTTTTTGAACTACAACCATTTGATATATTTAACTAAAAATTTCACCAAGATTTGGAGATATCATGTGATGTCTCTAAATCACTTTTGTGCAATAATATATTTCATTCATTGGATATTTTGAGTTCTACACCAAGTTTTCAAATCTGGTCCAGTGGGCAATTTTAGACTACAACCTATTTAAATATTTATTTAAAACTTCTACCAAAATTAGGGGAGGTCAGTAGGAGCATATTATTCCACTTTGTGCAAAAACCTATTTATGTTCTTTGAAAAAATTGAGTGAATCATCCTCTTTTTCATTCTGGTCCAGCCTTGTGATTTCTACTGCAACCCTATTTAATTTTGCTCCAAAGATCTTGTGTTTTCTCCTACTTGTAGACAGCCCTACCAAACCCCTAAATCCAGGAGCATGCACCCATTGGATTAATTTTGGTTCATGAAATAATGTCATTTATTTCCTGTCCAGAATTGTAGTTTTGCAAAACTTGCACAAACAAGTTTCTCCTTTTGCCAAACTAACCCTACCACTCTCTCTTGCATCTAAGGAGACACTGATCTAGAGTTTTTGACCACTCCAAGACTTGCCTAAGTGCCCTTGGCATTTTGTCAAACACCTTATGGGCATGATCTGTTTTGGCATGAATTTTTGGTTTGCACTGTGAACCTGATCCCCTGACCAAACCAGCTTGTCCACTGATCCCCTTGCAAGCCCAAACCTAGACCTACTAACCCCCAGCTCCAACCGAGCCACCTAGCATGCCATGGCATTTCGCCGAGCATCTGGTGGGCGTGTGCTGGGCGCGCCCAGAGCGCGCAAATTGCAGCCGCGCACACGAGCCGCCGCGTCGCGCCCCTGTCTTAGCCCACACGGCAGGACCTCACCACGCACTCCCCGCCTCGCCACAACACGACAGCCCGCCCTGGCGCCCTACAGCGCCACCGCCAGAGCACTTTTGGCAGCACGCCGGCGTCGGCAGTGCGCCTCTGCCACGGGCAGCACCGCCCAAGCCTCTCCCGCTCGCCACCTGGCCCCTGGAGCAGTGCGAGCTCATCCGCAAGTGCGTCTGCTAGCCCTCGTCGCTGCCACGTCGCCCTAACTACAGAGAGGCGGTTCACCGAAGAGCTTATCCACGGCCGCCGCGGAACCGCCTTGCCTCGCCTATTTAAGGAGCCCCGAGCTCGTCTCCGCACGAAGGTAGCCTCAAGCGGTCTCCAGGAAGCCCCCAGTGGCAGCCAATCGACCAGGGAAGGCCTTCTTCCCCGAGTCCGGCCGGTTCGGCCGCCGCCAAGTTCCGGCCGATTCTGTCGCCACCAGGGCTTCCCCCTCTCCACTCTCTTCACCAGAAGTCCTCTCTTCCTCCCATGAACAGATCCCCCTACTCAATTTGGTTCGGGAGCCATCGCCGCCACAAAACCACTTCGCCACCGAAGCCTCCTCCGCCGCGAAGCTCGCCGCCGGCAGCTCCCTCCGCCCCCACCTACCTGTCGACCACCGGGATGACTGCCCTGGAGTGGCGGATCCATCGCCGCCCTTGGGGCCCCGCGAGGAGCCGCCAGTCGCCGGCGACGATCGCCGGAGCTCCGCCTCCGCTCGGGACAGAGGAAGGAGAGGGAGAAAGACTAGTCAAACCTGACTAGTGGGCCCCGTGGACCCACTGTCAGTGACCCACTCCGCCGCCACACGTGTTAAGTGATAGCGTAAAACCCCAAGTACGTAACCCCTACTTAGAAAGCGTATTCATGGCTGAAACGTTTTCTTTTGTTTTATTTTTAAAAACAGAATTTGACCAAAACTTTGACTGGTTATATCTTTTTAAATACAACTCCAAATGAAATGATTCTTTTTCCTACCTCTCTCAAATTTCACCTAGTTTATTTTAAGATTTATTTGAAAAAATTTCAGAACAACTTTTGGTGCTGTTTTTATTTTGTGTGTTAATTCTTTTATATTGCTAAAATAGGATTTTTGAAGAGAGGAGAAATGTTTCAAGTTTTGGAGTGCACCCTGCCTTTCCACACATTGAAGGCAAGCATTCTGAATCCCGGCATAATATTTTTGGTGTGATCGTTGATACATTTATAACACCACCGCATTCGAAGGACTTGTTACTTCATGTAGTATGATCATATGCATGAGTGCATATTAGTGATTTCCATGCTGTTGGAAATGAACACACTTGTGATGATAATCACCCTCATGTGCCTTGCATGCATACCGGCAGGAACCCGAGAAAACCTCTGCCTTGGGTAGGCATGAGTTTGTCGCCGGTCTCCGTCGGGACGGTTATGTCTGGTATGGCATGGTAAGGTGATATGAGCGGTGACTCTGTTGGATGAAATATATTCGTTATACTAATCATGCAGGGAATACTTAAACCTCCTGAGTCGACCGTAGATCGAATCTTGTGCCAGTAACCCCCATACTTGTTTCGTACTACCACTCGTCTCTACAACAAGTAGAGTACGGTTCAGTAAGTTGTCAACCTCTTTCTAGCACACACCGTACAGAGAGGCCATGGTGGAAGATACCGGTTGTAGCTGGTAGGCAGGCCACCTGGTCCGGGGGCATGGGTGTTTCCGGTTGGGACCGAGAGGGGAGGCCACCCCTTAGAGCGCGCGATATAAATTTGATCCCATGCTACGCGAGGTTGTAGCCTCCCCACTTAGAGTTTGCTTAACAGGTGTCGTGGGTGATTCCAGACACGTGTGAGTTAAGCTGGTGTGTGCAAGTTAGGTGTGTTTTCAATAAAAAGACCGTAGACGGAATTAGTCCCGATGGACTAAAGAAATCCGTTACTCGTGGGTAAAGAGTACACCCTCTACAGAGATTAAACCTATTCGAATAGCCGTGTCCATGGTTAAGGATTACAGTCTGGGATGGGTCAGGTGTCGGTCTTAGTGTCGGTCTTCGGAGGTGCAACTATTAACCAGAAATGGAATTACTACTTGTGACTTGTGATAACTATGATTATTATTATTGTTGACTAACCCGTGATATTATTGTTATTATCGAGTATCTCTGGGATGGTTCTACCTCCGGGATATTCACTATGATTGTTTATTTTAAAGCCCTTTATGTGGTGTCGCTCAAACGCCCGACTGTGGCATTTCTTTTAAAGCCCTTTATGTGGTGTCGCTCAGACGCCCGACTGTGGCATTTCTTTTATAGCCCTTTATGTGGTGTCGCTCAGACGCCCGACTGTGGCATTTCTTTTAAAGCCCTTTATGTGGTGTCGCTCAGACGCCCGACTGTGGCATTTCTTTTAAAGCCCTTTATGTGGTGTCGCTAAGACGCCCGACGGTGGCATTGCTTGTTATTTATTTCATAAATTTTAATACTACTATGTTATTGCATTTTTATAAATAACCGCCTGCACGCATCAGAATTTTATTTACTATTTTTGACTGACGTCATGAGCATAAAATATTTTCAGCACATCATTGTTATATTATACCTGTGTTCATAATGTTTGCGAGTACATTCAAAGTACTCACTGGCTTGTCCCTGGCTATTGTCTTGGCCAGATTTCTTGCGCGGAAAGGAGCGACCATGTTGAAAGCCCCGGAACCCACACAATGGAGATAGCAGCCTCGCGAAGATAGGAGTTAACCTGGTCAGCTGTTCCCGTGGGAAATGGAGTCCCATAGACACTGATGTTTCACAACCCGCTTCCGCCATCAACCACTAGAAACCATTTGTTGTACTCACAGGCCAGAATGGTCTTGTACTACATATTTTGTATTCTGCCTGGAATTTCTGTATCAAGTTGGAGCCTCATCAGCTAACAGTAATCCTGGGGCTGATTAGCACGACGGTCTTTTTCTGGAAATTTATACCCGGAAAACCGGTCGTGACAGGTCGGGGGAAACCGGTTTTTGGGTTAAGTCAAAAATAACGGTAGCGCGTTAGGGAAAACGCGCTATAGCTAAGTTGGCTATAGCGCGCTTCCGCAAACGCGCTATTGCTATTCCTTCATCCTTTTTTCCCTTTTTCATTTTTTTTCTTTACATTTTATGTTTTTCCTTTCTCCTTTTCTATTTCTTTCATTTTCATTTACTTTTCTATTTGTTTTTCATTTTATTTTATTTTCGGTAGCAGTAGCGTTCTACACGTAAACGCGCTGCTATAAGAACATTAGCGGCAGCGCGGTTTCTGAAAGATCGCTACTACTATGTGTAGCCCATCGGCTTAGTAGTCGAAATTTTAGTAGTAGCAAGTTTTCAGCGAGACGCGCTACTGCTATATATGCATTTGCAGCGTGCTACTGCTCTCTAGTAGTAGCGAGCTTTTTTAACAATCGCTACTACTAAAGTTCTGTGTATAAAATTTTCCCTAGTAGTGGCACCGCCCGCGGGCAAGGAGCACCGCACGCCCGAGCTGTATTTTGACAATGTCCTAGAGGGGTCCCGTATTGTAGCGGAGCAATGTACGAAGGATATTATCTTTGAGTGAATGCATTCATGTTATCCTGTCCTGTACAATGAAACAGAATCATTATGTAATATAATGCCTGTTACTTTTAAAATTTTACCTCATGTGCGGCCGTTTTGTTAAATCCGAGAGTTGGCCGGTGGTCGGCTTCAACCCCCACGTAGGAAGTACGGGGGTGTTCGGGATGAATCTAAACACTCTTTACTCCAGAGTTTGGTCCTTAAAGGAGGTGCTTAGCGCGACGAACCAGGCAATCGGACTATATGGCTTTATCACCCTCACTTAGTCATAGGAGCTTGACAATAAAAATTTAGGCTCGGCCCCTAATATTCGGACTTGGGGTACTGTAAACACCTCATCGGATAAAACCCGATTCATCGCATAATGCGGAAAAAATCACAAAAGATTTGTGACCTCTCGAACAGCTGACCGGCTCACGCCGGATCATGACAGTCAGTTTTCGGCTTTCTCTAGTGAGGTCCTCATCCGGAATAACCAGGACACAATCGCAGTAGTTCTCCCTTTACTACCTTAGTTGATATAGCGGAACGTAAGGTAGCAAGCACAGGAGCCGGGCAACCCAACTATTGACCAAAGACATGATTCGGAGCCAATGCATATAATGCTATAAGTTCGGGGTGCCGAACTATACTTAAAAAAGCGTTCAGACTTTGTTGCCGTATTGTGGGGCGTAATTAAGCCCCTGGAAAATTTAAAGCGTACCAAAGTGTACGGGTTCATTCAATAAGAATAACGAAATAAAAATGAAAAAGCAAGTTAATGCCACATAAGTTGGGCCGCAGACTATTATTATTGTAATTTCATTGATACATCGAAGCGTATTTGTACAGACATTGTGTTAAACAATATAGCTGATTAACCTGCCCAGACTAGGGGGAGCTGCGTGCCGTTCCCGAAGACAGGTAGGATGATCATAGAGAAGAACATCTAGAGATTCCCTCGCGCGTCCGTACTGCTTCCCGCCATGGTATGTGTATATCCTTCGAAAGCATCGACAATCAGGCCACCAGGAAAAACCTGGAACAAAGAAACCTGAAAAAAAAGAAAAAAAAGTATGTGGGTCCATGGGAGTTTGAACCGTATTATGGACCATGATCTAGTTGTGCCTCCATCCATGCCCATTGTATTTTGAGTGTGTAGTTATGTACGCGCGGTACTAGTGTTGCCGTTTGGTCGGGACTGGGACAAAGGCCGAATTGCTAGTCAAGCTCTTGACGAGCTGAACTGTCCTGCTGCAGAGTAGTCCGGACTCGTTTGACAGTGTCCGGGAGCTTAGCCGCCGAATTAAAGTTCTGCCTAAAAAGGCCGCTTTGTGCTTCTACTATGAGGGCAGCAGTGTGCTCCTCGGTATGGAAGGAGCATTCCGTGTTTCCATTGACTGTTATGACACCGCTTGGTCCAGGCATCTTAAGTTTGAGATAAGCATAGTGTGGCACCGCATGGAATCGAGCGAATGTGGTTCGTCTGAGCAGTGCGTAATAGCCACTGCGGAAGGGGACGATATCGAAGAGCAACTCTTCGCTTCGGAAGTTATCCGGGGATCCTAAGACCACTTCCAGTGTGATTGAGCCCGTACGATGGGCCTCTACACCTGGTATGACTCCTTTAAAGGTAGGTTTTGTAGGCTTGATTCTTGATGGATCAATGCCCATTTTGCGCACTGTATCCTAATAGAGCAGGTTTAGGCTGCTGCCACCGTCCATGAGGACTCATGTGAGATGGAATCCATCGATGATTGGATCAAGGACGAGTGGGGCTGAACCACCATGACGGATACTGGTCGGATGGTCCCTGCGATCAAAAGTGATTAGGCAGGATGACCATGGGTTAAACTTTGGGGCGAGTGGCTCCATCGCGTAGACGTCCCTGAGCACACGCTTGCGCTCTCTCTTGGGGATATGAGTAGCGTATATCATGTTCACCATTTTAACTTGGGGGGAGACTTATTCTGTCCCCCTATGTTCGGTGGTCAGGGCTCCTCGTCATCGTCCTTGCTTTGCGACCGCTTCTCCTTATTCTCGACATTTAACTTGCCGACCTGTTTAAAACCACAACACTCTCTGTTATTATGATTAGCTGGTTTGTCAGGAGTTCCGTGGATTTGACATGTTGATCGAGTATGCGGTCCAAGTTGGACATGCCCGGATTGTTTCTTTTATATGGCTTATTCCACTGACCAGACTTAGATCCGCTGAATCCGGCGTTGACCGTCGTGTCTTCGATGTTGTTACCGTTGTTTCGACGCTTGTGTCTATTGCATTGGGGCTTGCCATTGCTGTTTATGGCTTCAGACGTGCCAGGTTTGCTTGTATTGCTATTGCTATGGGCCAGCCAGCTATCCTCGCCCGCATAGAAGTGGGTCATAAGCTTTATGAGGGCTGCCATAGACTTCGGCTTTTCTTGGCCGAGGTGTTGGGCGAGCCATTCGTCGCAGATGCTATGTTTAATGGCCGCTAGGGCTTCGGCATCCGGATAGTCGACGATCTGGTTCTTTTTAGTTAAGAATCTAGTCCAAAATTTCCTGGCTGACTCTCCGGGCTGTTGAACTATGTGACTCAAGTCATCGGCGTCCGGAGGTCGCACATATGTGCCCTGGAAGTTATCAAGTAAGGCGTCCTCCAGGTCCTCCTAGCTGCCAATTGAGTTCTCTGGCAAGCTGTTCAACCAGTGCCGAGCAGGTCCCTTGAGTTTTAGCGGGAGGTATTTGATGGCGTGTAGGTCATTACCGCGGGCCATATGAATTTGAAGGAGAAAATCGTCAATCCATACAGCGGGGTCTGTTGTCCCATCATATTATTCGATGTTCATGGGCTTAAACCCTTCTGGGAATTCATGTCCCATTACTTCATCAGTGAAGCAGAGGGGGTGTGCGGAGCCTCTATGTCGGGCTACATTGCAACGCAGCTCGGACGGAGTTACTCTGCGGTATTCATCCCGTACAGGGTTATATTTGTCACGTCCGGCCGGATGGCCCTCGTCGTGCATCGAGGCATGCCCCCACAATCCATAGATCGATCTGGTCTGACCTGCTTTATTTTCCAGGTCATGTCGCGGGTCATATGTGTATCACCGAGTTGTTATGTCTTTGTTTTTATGGCGATGTAGTGTGGGCTGGTGTTCGGCTTGAGTTGCCGCTTTGTCCCGGCCACGCGATGGTCGGTCAGCCGCATTGTATGTTGGTAGGACGGGCTCCAGTGCCTCATCATTGAATTGGGGTAGCAATTTGTGCTTCAGGTAACTTCTGGTTGGGCGCTCGAGGCCCTATTCCTCGGCTGCCAGGACATTAGCCCATCAGTCATTGAGTAGATCTTGATCAGCTCGGAGCTGCTGTTGCTTCTTTTTTAGGCTCCTTGCAGTGGCCATTAGCCGGTGCTGAAAGTGCTCCTGATCGATGGGCTCCTCAGGCACGATGAAGGTTTTGTCGCCGAGGCTCACCTCATCCTCGGAGGGTGGAAGATAAGTGCTCTCCTCTGAGTCTTCTTTAATGGCCTGTTCGTTAGGGCTGACTCACCCATCCTCCCATTCATCCTGTTTGGAAGTTGGCTCAACGGGGTATTTGCTGTCTTCGGCATCATCCGGAGTGTTATTTTCTCCTGTGTTTGTATCGCTATTTTTTCCATGGTGTGGTTTAAAGAGGCATCGCTGATGTTGGTGCTTTGGCTGTTTCTCAGGAGGCTTATCCTCGACTGGATCCTTTTTATTGCCGCCATTGTTTTCCTTGGGTGTATCCACCATATATACGTCATACGAGGAGATGGCCATCCAGCGCCCTGTGCACGGTGGTTCTTATGCCTGCTCCCCTCCGGCATCGTCGTCCATACCGTCGATGTCTTCGGAACCATAATTGAGCATGTCGGTTAAATCTTCGATAGTGGCTATGAAGTGGGTGGTGGGTGGGAAGCGGAATTCTCCGCCCTCTGCTTCCAATTCGAACCGGATATAGTTTGGCTGAGAGTTCCGTAACAAGGAGAGGGCTCTTAATGAGTTTAGCACATCGCCCAAAGGTGAGTGTCGGGATGTCCGTGGAGCTGAACTCAACGATCATCGCCTGATCAGGTTTGATGGGCGTGGACGCACGTGGTTCGGAACTTATGGCCGGAGACGAATCCGAGATTCTGGTAACACAGGCCTCGCTCGAGATCGGATCTGTGTACGTCTCTAACACCGATGAGTCTGCGGCTTCCGTGGCTGGGTTGAGCTTCCCGTCCTCGGACGACGCAGACTGCTCTGGACCTAGGGCCAGAGCAGTTACAGGCGCTATTTCCTGTCACGGTCCGATGACAGATTTAGGTTATGTTCATCGTGGCGTCACGGAGCAGCTATCATCGGCTCGAATCCGTCGAAGATCAAGTCTCCGCGGATGTTGGCAATGTAATTCAAGATTCCAAACCTGACCTGATGGCCAGGGGCGTAGCTATTGATCTGCTCTAGATGGCCAAGCAAGTTGGCTCATTGTGTGTAGCCGCCGAATACGAAGCTCTGTCCGGGGAGGAAAACCTCACCCTGGATGACATTGTTGTAGATGATTGATCGAGCCATCAAAACCTTCTGATGACGACGCAGCGGAACTCTCAATGAAGGCACCAATGTCGGTGTCAAAACCGGTGGATCTCGGGTAGGGGGTCCCGAACTGTGCGTCTAAGGTTGATGGTAACAGGAGATGGGTGACACGATGTTTACCCAAGTTCGGACCCTCTCTATGGAGGTAATACCCTACTTCCTGGTTGATTCATCTTGATGAATATGAGTATTACAAGAGTTGATCTACCACGAGATCGTAAGGACTAAACCCAAGAAGTCTAGCCTGTATGATTATGATTCTGCCTCTACGGACTAAACCCTCCGGTTTATATAGACACCGGAGGGGACTAGGGTTGTACAAGGTCGGTTTACAAAGAAAGGAATATTCATTATCCAAATGCCAAGCTTGCCTTTCCACGCCAAGGAGAGTCCCACCCGGACACGGGAGAGAGTCTTCGGTCTTGTATCTTCACAGCCCAACAGTCCGGCTCATGTAACATAGTTCGGCCGTCCGAGGACCCCTTATTCAAGGACTCCCTCAATGGCTCCGGTGACCGAACGGAGTCGGGATCAGCTATTGCAAAGTCCGGCTGATATGTACATATATTAACTCTTCTTTCTTCTTTTATAGCCCTCCGGACCGAGTAAAACTTCAGTAACAAGACGAGGCCCAAAGAAAAAGTTGCGCGCGGATGAAAGGTTCGCGATCACAAAAATCGTGCGCGATGGCGAACCGATTAAACCCCTCCGGACCAAGGAAGCATTTTCTGTTCAGTGCGTGGTTCTTGTTAGGGACATGATCCCAATCAGCATCCACCTATGGTATAAGCCTAAGAAGGAAGACCCTCAAGTTTCGTTTGTCGAAGATAGACAGAAAGATGACCTTTGGACCACGCGGAAGGAAAATTTCACCCTACCGACAGAGCAGGATCTAGAGAAGCCAGTTATAGAGCCATTGATCAAGGCTCATGCTCTCAAGAAGATGGCAGATCTATTCAGGAGGTGGAAGAATGAGTTGAATCCAATCTATGTCGACAAAAACAAGACTCCAGAATTCACCGTTCGATTTGAGAAGATAAGAGATCACTGGCCCGCATTTGTGGCCCACAAGACATCGAGAAGAGTAAGAAGATGTCAGCGATTAACAAGATAAATGCTGCAAAGAAGGAGCATCACCATCGCACGGGGTCAAGTGGCTACCTCAAAGCCCAGTTGTTGTGGGACAAGGCTGAGCAGGACCTGATTGCTAAAGGGCTCGAACGAGAGACATTGCACTAGCTAGACCGTTCAAGGACTTCGTTCTTCGGGATTGGGGGAACTTTGGACCTTGAAACAGGGAAGTGCTGTTGGACAGATGAGCAACTTGCAACACCCATTATGAAGCTTCAGAAAGCAATCAAGGAAGCGCAGGAAGGGACGTTCATTCCCGACAGAGAGAACGACGAGCTCACAAAGGCCCTCGGGAATCCTGAGCACCCTGGACGAACATGAGGCACGCCAGGCTTATTGCATGGAAGGTTGGGTTTCCTGACGTAGGCGGTTACAAAACCCAAGAGAGGAGGAGCAAACTGGAGCAGAGTGAACTGCAGCAGCTTCAGGCAAGGGTACGAAAGCTAGAGGAACGACAAGATGTTGAGAACCGGCGAGATCCTGCCCAAGCTACCCCAGAAGCTACCCCGCCATCTCAGCGGAGAAGTAGTATGGTTTCCACCGAGCTTGTTCAGCAGCCTAACTTCATGGGTCCTAGCTACCCCGTGGATTTTATCATGGATTCACACCAGTGCCACCTTATAACGCAATGGTTTCAGCTCAAATTCAAGGCGGCTGTCGGCTCTGTGTTCCCTCCTTCACCCGGAGCAACTTTTCACTGCCATCTGATTCCACAAGGCTATGCCGTTGTGATGGTGGATGAAATAATGGAGGGATTTGAGGAGCTCCAGCTTGACCACCCTACATGTGATGGGGAGACTCAGGTGAGTCTTGCTCTGAAGACTCTGTGTCTATAGCGGAAGGAGCACATCAAGCTTCTGAACTTCACGCCTCCTACGAGTCAGCTGGGCACTCCGCCTCCTCCGCCTCCTCCTCCCCTCCGGTGAGTGATCAGGGCACTCCGCCTCCTGCTCCGGCGCGTGAGGGCGCAAGTACTCCGCCTCCTTCCACTACAAAAAAAAGACACATCCGTGACATTTTGGGCCGAACGAATTTTTTTTCTGTCATACATATGACACTTCTATGACGATAATTGTGACAAAACCCGGTATCATCATAGATGTGGTGGGCTCCTACTTCTATGACGAAAAATCATGACAGAAAATGGGCTTTTTTCCTGGGCGGGCCGGAGACGCAGCTGCATGACCTTCTTTGGGCCGTCCATGACGGAAAAAACCGTGGTAGAAGTGACGGCGAGGAAAATTTCAGGGAGTTCCTAGTTATGGTGGGAGGTGGGGGCCGAGCGATGCGCGTTTCTCTCGTACACGTACACGCGTGTGTGCGAGGCGTTGGCTCTAACTGAACCCAAGCGAGGCGTTGGGCTCTAAGTGAACCGAGCGATTGCCCTACAGGCTACGCGTTACTGAACCCGAGCGATCGGTTGATGGCTGTTAACTAAACCCGATCGAGCGATTCCTTCGCTACTGCTGCTAACTAAAGCCGATCGATTGGATGAACAGTGAGCGTTGCGGGGGGTTTGGATGAACAGTGAGCGGTGGCGTTGCCTCTGGATGAACAGGACCCCGTGGTGTGGAGGGCTGGATGAACAGTAGATGGTGGAGGGGTGCCCATGGAGGGGCGAATGAACAGGACCCCGTGGTGTGGAGGGCTGGATGAACAGTAGACGATGGAGGCGTGCCCGTGGAGGGGTGGTTGAACAGTAGCCGGTGGAGTAGCGCGCGGTGGAGCCTGGATGGACAGGAGCCCGTGGAGGCTGGAGGAGGTCGACGGTAGCCCGTGGAGGCTGGAGGAGGTCGACGATGGAGATGAACAGTATCCCGTGGTGTCCCGTTTTGCAGTACGCCACACCCCTCCCGATGAACAGGACCCCCGTTTCGACCGTAGCGCTCCAACACAAGTCCGTTTCCTCCGTTTTGCGGTACGCCACACCCCTCCCGATCAACAGGACCCCCGTTTCGACCGTAGGAGGTCCGTTTCGTCCGTTTTGCGGTACGCCACACCCCTCCAGATCAACAGGACCCCCGTTTTGACCGTAGGAGGTCCGTTTCGTCCGTTTTGTGGTATGCCACACCCCTCCCGATCAACAGGATCCCCATTTCGATCGTAGGAGGTCCGTTTCCTGCGTTTTGCGGTACGCCAGACCCCTCCCGATGAACAGGATCCCGGTTCGAACATGTCCGGTCGAACACAAGGCTGTTTCCTCCGTTATGCGGTATGCCAGGCCTTGTTTCCATCGTCTGTTCCGTCCAAGCCCTCCCGATGAACATGACCACCCATTCCGTTCCGACCCAGCCGGTTGGCTCCCCATGAACACGACGACGACGTTGTTTCGCCGTTCCGACCCAGCCAATGTACACGAGCCCCGGCCGTACGTATATATGCGCGAGTAGGCGTTAGAGACCCCGCCCGTATGTACACATACGTGGCCGTATTTTCTTTCTTGAACCTTGGCCGCTGTACGTACGTGTACATGCTACGTGCGCGCTCTACTACAACACGTGCGCGCCTCTACATCGACCAATATATATATACGTACACGTTCGCGACCAGAATGACAACGCTACGTACGCTTCGACCAGGTGGATCCTGACTGTCAGGCACTTCCTTGCGTGCGAAGATGTAGCTGGTGGGTCCCAGCAGTCAGGGGGTGAATCGTTTTTTTCGGATGCACTTCCTTGCGTGCGAAGATGTAGCTGGTGGGTCCCAGCAGTCAGGGGGGTGAATCGTTTTTTTACCCGAACGCACTTCCTTGCATAAGAAG
>NC_057801.1:760170249-760187625 GCF_018294505.1 Triticum aestivum
GGGTCCCAGCAGTCAGGGGGGCGAATCGTTTTTTTTTCCCGGATGCACTTCCTTGCGTGCGAAGGTGTGGCTGGTGGGTCCCAGCAGTCAGGGGGCCGAATCGGGTTTTTTTCGGACGCACTTCCTTGTGTGCGAAGATGTAGCTGGTGGGACCTAGCAGTCAGAGGGGCGAATCGTTTTTTCAAACGCACTTCCTTGCGTGCCAAGATGTAGCTGGTGGGTCCCAGCAGTCAGGAGGAGAATCATTTTTTTTGCAAAATACGGTGGCCTGTCCGGTGGGTCCCCGCTGTCAGGTGGAGGAAAATTATTTTGCGCGTAATAAGGAGGCACTTCCGATGGTGTGGCGTACCCAGCTGTCAGCTTCTCCACGTATAGTCCACGTCCGATGGTGTGGCGTACTCAGCTGTCAGCTTCTCCACGTATAGTCCACGACCGACACTACTTTGGGCGGCTGGAGCAAGAAGACTAGAGGTTCAAGAAGCACGACGGCCGTTGGATGGAAATTGTACGGTCCTGTAGCTAGAATCGTTTATATTGACTAAGTTGACAAAGCCCTTGGTACGTCAACTTAGTAGGCCCACAGGTCAGCTTCCGAAACGGTGCGCCCCGGATGTCAGGGGGAGGAATCATTTTTTGGGCGGGTGAAGCTAGAATATCCGAGATTGAAGAAGAAGCACGACATCCGTTGGATGGACATCCAACGGCCACTGCCGTGTGTTGAATATAAGTTGAAAAAACCTTGCATACGCGTCAACTCTATTTTTTCAGGGGACGCGTCAACTTAGTAAGGCCAGAAGTGTGTGGCAGAGAACTTATAGCCCATTTGAGATTTGTAAGAATGTGCAGCCCATTTTTGAATTCTAATGGAATTTACTACATCCCATTTGCAGTTTGTTAAAAGTACAACCCATTTCAACCAACTGTTCAAAACAGAATTCAATAAAATTTCCCACATTTTGATGGGATCCGGAATATTTTTATCCCAAAATTTCTAGTTAGATTAAATACAATTTCAATATAAATTTATATTACGAAAATCCAACGAAACATTGCACTCGCACCAATTAATGAAATTAAAATTTTCAATATCCAAAAATAATATTTTATAAAGTAATTATGTGTTTGGTGCATTTTTTTATAGTTACTGCCCAGTTTTTATAATTATATCCCATTTATTATTTCTTAAAGCCCATTTTTTTGTTAAGCCTAATGCATCCCTCCTAGGAAAGATTTGCAGCCCAGCGGGGCGGAGAATAACAACTTGACCTTGCCTGGGTATTCCTAAAAAAAAGTATAGCTAGGCTAGCCATTTTCAGCTTGAAAAAAATTAATATCTGGGCTGGATATCTGGCCTGGGCTAGACGGGCTACAGCCCACCCAGTTAATACCTGCAGCGATGTTTTCGTTGTTGTTCAGAGGAGAAAAAATAATATCTGGGCTAAACATCAAAAAACTCTGCAGTGCTCACACCTCAAAAACACAAATATTGCTCGAGCTGCTTGGTCCCAGCTGCCGGCCGCTTCTTGTGCAATTCTCTCGTTTATTGACTACATAGGTTCACAATGGTGTGGGACCGTGATGTCAGGAAACCAGGAGGAAGCAAAATAAGTTATAGTTTTATATATCTATATCTATATCTATATCTATATCAATATCTATATTGCTTATTATATATATTTATATTTATTTTTACTTTATTTTTTATTATATATAGTGTATCAGTTTTGAGATGGATGCAGAGCTTCAATCATAACCGTTGGTCTCCAAAATCCAAGGGCTAAGATCAGCCGGATTCACCATGAACAGTAGACTGGTGTTGCCTCTGCTGTGTTCTAGAATATTCACGTGGCCCTTCTAGGAAAAAAGGCCCATATGTGATGCATCATGGGCTATATTTTATGGCTTGAGCGCATGACGACTTGAGCCCAGATAAGAAGGTTTGGGAGGAGAATGGGAAGAAAAAATAATAGAGTAACATACAATTTTTTAATGAACCTCCAGTGTTTTAGATGTCAATGTACACTTTTTTATATGAATATTAAAAACAATTGTGGATGGAATTCCATTTATCAAAATCACTCCATTATATTTTTTTCGAGTCACACTCCAAAATCACTCCATTCTTTTAAGACGTGCATTGCACGTACATACATACTACTCCCTCCGTCCCAAAATAAGTGACTCAAAAATGACTCAACTTTGTACTAATGTTAGTACAAAGTTGAGTAAGAAATGACTCAACTTTGTACTAATGTTAGTACAAAGTTGAGTAAGTTTTGAGTCACTTATTTTGGGACGGAGGGAGTAGTATATAATAAGGAGGCACTTGTGTATGTTAGGCTATGGCCCTGGTGGGTCCCCATTATCATCCTCTCCAAGTAAAGTCATCTCCTCGCCCGCGCGCGCTTTCCGCCCGAAACAGTCAATGCCGCCCGCCCTGCTTCCCTGTGCAGGCGATTGCTCCGCCTTCAAACGACACAAGTGCCGTGTGTCCGTCCATCTGCCACCCACATTAATGATAGGTGGTTGCTGAGGCGGCTACTCCGGTGCCACATGCCCGTCCCTCCGCCGCCCACCATTGCTATATAAACTGTTGCGCCGGCCATAGCCGCAGTCATTCACATATGTTCCCTTTCTCCTATCCACACCACTACTTCCCACCATGGCTTCCTCGCGCTCCAGCGCTCTTCGGGACGGGCGGACGACGGACCACAAGGAGATGGCAGCCATTGCTGCCGACAGGCTGGCCGGCAGGCAGCCGGAGGACGACGACGTCCCAATGGAGAACAGGGTAGTCGACGATCCGGCGCCAACCCCCTCCTCCGCGCCATCCTCGCTGGTGCATTGCACCATGACCATCAGCGAGTCCCGTGCCCAATATATGGACACGGTGAGGCAGATGCGTGAGGAGCAGTTCCGGGACGCGCAGGCCGACGCCGCCTACAACCACCATCTCCTCTAGGAGCACCTGCAGGCGGAGGAGCAGATCACCGCGGAGCGGGCGGAGCAGAAGGCGCTGCTCGACTCATACCGCTTCGCCCGCAAGGGCCGCCTAGAGTGCTGGCGGTACCGCATGCGGGTGGCGGAGGCTGCGGCCGCCTACAAAGAGGGCGATGAAGCGGGCGAGGCACTGTTTGGCAACACCGAGGACGAGGCAGAGGACAATGCCGGCTCCGAGGAGTCACCGCTTCGCTAGTGTCGACGAGGCCCTGCTCCGCCGAGGCCCCATGGCACCAACAACGAGGCAGAGGACACCGCCGGCTCCGCCGAGGCCCCGCCCCGCCAACAACGAGGCAGAGGACATCGCCGGCTCAGGCGAGGCCCGACCCTGCCGGCAACGTGGGGGAGGATTTCCATCGCTCCGCCGAGGCGCCGCCCGCCGGCAACGAGACAGAGGACACCGCCGGCTCCGCCGAGGCCCCGCCCCGCTGCCAACGAGGCTGTGCCACACAGAAAATGAGGAAGAGTAGAACACGATAGGTCGCCGCCTCCCGGGTCCAAGTAATGCCACCGCTGCTACCCTCCGGTTGAAGCCAAGCTAGGCGGGTTGACCATTGATGGTCGGTTAGCTTCTTGGCGGCCACGTGGAGTCAGAGAGCTGCGCTGGAGAAGAACACTGCTTCTACTTAACTGCTGGTGCAGTTGGCTGACGGACACGTTGGCCTAACAGGCCACATGTCAGTTACGCAACCACACCTGCAGTTAAGTCACTGAAGCTTCTGTTCAGCTCAGCGGGACACCAGTGGGTAGCTTCGGTTAATTAATTATACCTCCAGCGCACCCCTTTTTAGTTGAAGAATGTATGAAATGTAATGAAATCTGCATGTTTATATGAAATTCGACCGTGTATGAATGAATTTATTTAGATTAGTTTGAATTCCTGTATCACTGGCATTGGATGAACATGCAGAACAATACGTACTAGCATTATGCCCAGGGTGATCACCTCGTTTGCAGCAGTTTCACATGTACTCCCTCCGGTCCTTTTTATACAAGTTTTGTCTGCAGTTTCACATGTAATCCCTCCGGTACTTTGACCAATCTTATGCAAAAAAGTATGCACTTTCACAATGTGCAAAGTAAAAAGGAACAGAAGGAGTACAAAGAGTTTGTGCAGCTTTTTAGCGTTTCTGTACATTGCAATCAAACACACAGGGCTGGCAATTCATAGAGATCATTCAAAACAATCGATGATTATGCATCTCAGCGACTCACATGTTACAAGCAATATTTACTTCACAACTAAAGAACAAAGAAAAAATGATCGACGCTGCTGATAGCAAGGGCGTCCCATTCGAAAATATCAAACGCATGTCTTAAAATCAATGAGCACAATTTGACAAGGTTGTCCCATTCCAAAATATCAAATGCCTACGATTGTGGAATGGGAAGGGTTTGCCATCAGTTCGGACATTGACATGGCACCTCGTTCTAAATAAACTAGCTGTTCTTTTTGTGCAGTTCCACCAAAATCAACCAAATTCGCGCATAGCTTGTATGATTTTGCCCTTATATGTTGCAACGCCTTCTGAGATGAAGTTAGTTTGGTCTTGTGGGGAGTAATGTAACCATCCTTCAACTGCTCCTTCTGATGAGAATCCTAGAACAACATTGTACTCGCGAATCACAGCAAAAAATGGAGATTTGTCAGTCCTTCTGAGCTGAAGTTAGTTTGGTCTTGTGGGGGGTAATGTAACCGTCCTTCAACTGCTCCTTCTGATGAGAAGATAGACAGGGCTTCTTCATCCTGGCATAATAGGAACTAGTCACTTCACGTACTCCATCTTCTTCTTCAGAGGAAGATGATCCTGTTGTGCAAAGACAAGAGGACAACTAAATGCTAGCATCCCTATTTGCTCGGAAAAAAGGAAAGGAAATATTTAAAACAGCACAGATGAAGCACTTCTCAAGGACAATACCACTTTTTCATGACAGTATCTAAACAGTAGCACAACACCAATCATATGGATGAATTAGTGGGCGAGTACCAACCTTTGTTAGGAGGCTTATTGTGTAGAGCATACAGATCAAGCACTTCTCCGGAACCATCTGTTGCTATCTACTGTGGAGGCCATGCTTACTATATACTCCTCGATTGGTTTAATGTTTCCAACTTCTTTTTGTGCAGTTCCACTAAAATATATGGTATCTTCAAAGAAGATCCCTATTTGCACAAGTAGAGATAATTACGTATTACATTAAGAGTGTCATCAAATCAGTGGAAAAACAATTGCTCGTTCCAGCCATAGCAATAAATTAAGATGCAAAACTATATCATTACTTGTGTCATCACAGTTCTAGTGCTTCATTACAGCACCGGGAGTTGATTTTTGTTTTTTCACTTGTTCTTCCCCTTCATCACTTGGTTCAATAACAGACAAGCTTCACCTTCAATGTAAGATTTGGCATGTCAATTAGGGAGCACAAGTATAGCACTAAACAATGACATTAATTTTCTGATGAAAGCGGCAAAATACAGGCCAACAGTTGTGAAATATCCTTATCTTACCTCAATAGGATATTACGGTGCACATACAGATTGGAAGTCTTGTCTCCATTTGTGCAGTTCACTAAAATCAAGCAACATTATCATACAAGTAGCACAACATATGAAAGCACACTGCAGAATCATGTGAAAGAAGGCTAGTACTGACCACTCATGATGCGCAATTCAAACAACTCACAAGAAGAAGATCTGAACCAAATTTGCCAACACGGATGGGAAGTAAGATCTCCTCTTGTGCAGTTCCACTAAGATCAAGCAATCAAGCAACGTTGTCGGTGTGACATTTTGGTTGAACTGCACAAAACACTCTTAAAACAAAAGTGTTTTGTGCAGTGCAACAAAAGGTCACAATGGCAACGAGGTGAAGTAGATAACCCTGTTTACACAGAGGTGCAAAGGAAACAATTAGTGGTCAATAACGGTGGATGACAGAGAAGCCAACAAAAAGAAGCATCTACCTTATCTAAATGGGAAGGAAAGCGAAAGTAACATTTCTCAAACGGTGGCATTGATTAATATTAACATAGAGATTATATTAACAATAATATTCATTGAACATTTAATTTGCATTTAAATGTGGCATTGCGTCAATTTTCCAGTGGCATTATTATAGGGTGTTTGTTTACAGGGACATTTTGGTGTAGGGACTGCAAAAACTCCATGGCAGTCCCATCCAAACCGAACAGGAGGGACTTTTAGGGACTAAAAGTGGGCATTTGGGACTAAAAAAAAGACCCAGAGGGAGTCTTTTTGGGACTTTTTCCAACAGTTGCCCCTGCCACGCATCGCACCTTGTCTCTATTAGTTCATTACTAGGGGCAACATGGTATTTTAGCATGTCATTAATAACCTCTAGTCCATGTTTAGTCCCTGGAACCAAGCAGGTAGGGACTAGGGAGTTTTTAACCAAACAGGGCCTTAGATTAACAACAGCTAATGAGTTGCACGAGACAGTGGACGCACCAGCACCATGTGCATCTACCGATGTACTGTGGTCATGCACAGTCTGTTGCAACAAAGAACAAAAAACCAAGGAGCATATTTGTGTTGGTCCGAGTTTTTCTATATTTAGACACCTTTCCCTATGTGAGTGCTGCAAATCTAGTCCTGCTCAAACTCTACAGCCTTGTCCCCCAGGAAAAAAGATCAGTTTGTTACAGATGTGTGTACTGCGTTTGTCATTGTTTTCCCTTTTCGACCAACGTAGGTGCTGGATAGCCAGTCTATACTAGTACTTTCGCCCCTTCCTTTCCTGTTTGAACCATGTCCTAGATTTATGCGATACAACTTTCCCCACTACTTTCCCCCATTCCTTTCCTCTTTGAACCACGTCCTAGATTTATGCTATATACAACTTTTCCCCTTCATTTCCTCTTTGAACCACGTCCTAGATTCATGCTATATACAACTTTTCCCACTACTTTCCCCCACTCCTTTCCTCTTTGAACCACGTCCTAGATACATGGTATACATGCAACTAGAGTAATGCATGTGGAGTAAGTAAATTATACCTTAAGGTTCTTGGGGCGTGGTTCGGTGGGCGACAGGACGGCG
Organism: Triticum aestivum; assembly: GCF_018294505.1. Taxonomy (NCBI): domain Eukaryota; kingdom Viridiplantae; phylum Streptophyta; class Magnoliopsida; order Poales; family Poaceae; genus Triticum; species Triticum aestivum. Next base: position 760,177,310 of record NC_057801.1, read on the forward strand.
GCGAAGAAGAAGGGGTCGGAGGCCCTCCCGCGGCGCCGCTAGGTGAAAGTGAACAGCTGTGCCGGTAGTGGATTCCCTCCCTCGCCGATGGTGACAGCGTTAAGCCTCCTTCCCTTCCCGGCGGATGGATCCTGCCGGCTCTTTGAGCAGCAGTGAGGGGAGAGAGAGGCCAACGAAGTCTTGTTTAGATCTGGAGAGGGCGAGAGAGTTTGAAGAGAGCAACTACAAGCGCTGAGGCTCCATCGTGTATATATATACTGGAGAGAGAGTGTGAAGCGTGCAAACCCTAGAAAACAAGTGCCGAGGCTGCAGCTTATACGTGATGAGGTGATTATACGATCACTACGGTCACTACGAGATCGTATAGCTCCGTATCCATCCATTTTGACAAGTCAAAGAATCCTCCTGGCACAAATTATGCTCAAGTGTAGTTATCGAACCCGAGACCTCAAGTTTCATGAGCAAACAGGCTAACTAGCTACACAACCTCCCTTATGTTCAACAAGAGGAAAATAACCTTTTATACGTTCCTGCATTCGTGTGACAAGCATGACGTGTTTTTGTGCGTGTGTGTGTGGGAGTCATTGGGATTTCAATCATAATTGCGTCATGTGGCTTTGGTGGTAAGACTATCCACAGTGGTGCAGAAATAATATAGCCTTAGTCACCTTACCTCTCTCCATGTAGTACATTGGGTCCCACCAGTCAGAGGGTGAAACAAACAAATTAATAAGAAAAATTAAAAGTGCCAGCGGTGTATCTTACCTCACAGATCTCGCTACTGCTCGGGAACACTATCCAATTGATCCCTCTGTTCGCTCACATACTATTTTAAGTGAATCCTTATTATAACATGCACACAATTTTGGGCACTTGTATTCGACTTAAGTCAGTGTGCCACCATATCTCGTATACTTACTACTCCCTCCGTCTAGGTGTAATAAGTCACGTTAGAAGGTGCAACGGGACCAAGGTGCGTGCGTGTGTGTGTGCGTGTGTGTGTGTGTGTGTTTAACAGCATGTGTGCATTAGAGAGAGCGACAGATCGACCTACTCCTACAGAGAGATGGTGTGTAGTGTACGATTTTAGCCGCGAGAGTCGGTGCATCCTCTCATTTGCGGGCGTGTCCGCTAGGGACATGCGGACAGCTGCCACGCCCACTCCTGACCAGCCTGGCCCACCCAAAGCCCCTCCATCGCTCGCGCGCGCTTCCCGCCCGAAACAGTCAGCACCGCTCCAAAGAATCAGTGCCGCATTCATGCCCGGGCAGAGCGGACGCGACCTCTCACTGGTGCAAGAGTGATGGTTGCTTCGTCCGTCCAACTTACTACTGGTTCTATGTGATTTGATGGATCATTGGTCTTTATTACTGAGGTGGTAGGCCTGTTGGATGTCCCACGCTTTCGGTGAAAGGAGGTACTCCCTCCGTCTAGGTGTCTAAGTCATGTGAAAAAAAAGATGAGGGGTGTGCATGCTTTTAATGACTTGAGACTACCAAACATGACATGCAGTGGTTAGTTCATTTCATGCAATGCTATTAATTAGCAAATAAACATTACTCCAAGGTCTTTCGTTTTCCCCTTCTCCTTGGTCACGGTGCACAGGGTAAGATGACTTACTCACCTAGACGGAGGGAGTACTACTAGATTACAATTTTCTCCATTTTTACAGCGGAGGAGTGCAAGAGCAGTGAAAACACATAGGCTCCGCGCGTTGCCGCGGAACAGCCGTATATCTCTCTGCGCAAAATTATTGACTTCATAGAACTAAAAAAACTCTATAACCGCATGACAAATGTGGTAGCCAAACTAAATAAACTCCCATCATCATTTGGATCATCCCACATAAGGAAAAAAGATCAGCCAACTCCTACTGCATAATGGGATTATGTTTTTCTTTTTGACATGTTAATGGGACTTAAAAGCTCACTTACATGCATGCTACCGGTGCATGCTTGCATGCAGACATGTTGATGTGATTTAAAACCGACTCACATGCATGCCACGGTATTTCTGCATGCTTGCATGTGGCTTAGTGCGGAGCCTCTCAACGTCTAGATCAGATGGCTATTACGGACTGATTTAGTTCATCTAACGTCTACATTAATTTTGATGATGTGGCTCAAGGAGAGGATAGAGAATTCCTAGTAGTGGGGGCTAGCTATTACTAGTAGATAAGTCTTTGTAGAGATTAAACTAGGTGAACTACATACGGAACAAAATGAATGAATCTACACTTAAAATGCATCTATATACATCCGCATGTGGTTCATGGTGAAATTTCTACAAAGACTTATATTTAGGAACGGAGGAAGTACTAGTATAGTATGTACTGTAATTTATCAGCGAGATAAATTTGTACAATGCTATGAAGCTTCTAGCTTCTGTTACATGTATCTTGCATCCAAGCTTGCTCGTTGCAACATTTCATCAAATACAAAGGAGACTAACATGCATGCTATTGCATCTCAATGATTGACAGATCATAGCAAATATGTACTCCCTCCGTTCCAAAATAAGTGTCTCAACTTTATGCAAACGTTAGTACAAAGTTGTACTACTACTAAAGTTGACACTTATTCTGGAACAGAGGCAGCTAAAGAAAAAAACAATCCATGCAGTCCCTAGCCCTGGACCCGTGAACCCTAACTAGGCTTCAATTTGCTGGCAACGTTCGAACTTCCTAAAAGATGAAGTTGCAACCTTTTGACCATCGGATCATTTTGTGCAGTTTCACCAAAATCGAGATGAGCATCCCTATGGCAAAGAAATTGAAGAAGCATGATTAGAATAAGATAAATGGGACTAGTTGATGAGACATAAACTCACAAAAATACAGTACGTAGAAGCCAATAGAGGTATGTGCAGGGCAAAGAAGTAGAGAAATATCCACATGGAGTGATGTGGGCAGCTGGAGCAGTGGTGCAAGCTGGCTGTAAAGGGAGTTGTACCTGAGGGATGTTGGGACGTAGCTCAACCTTGAGGAGGGTGGCGGGAGGCGGCAACTGCCCACGTCGCGGCAGTGAGCAAGGGACGAAGGCAACCTCACCGGATTTGTGAGAGAGAACTGCGGGTGAGGGAGTCCTGGATAAGGGGGTATCCGGACAACCGGACTATATACATCGTCCGGACTATAGAAGCGTCAAGATACAAGACTCAAGACTTCGGCTCGTGTCCGTATGGGACTCTCGTTTGCGTGGAAGACAAACTTGGCAATCCGGATATTATGTTTCCTTCCTTGTAACTGACTCCATGTAAACCCTAGCTCTCCGATGTCTATATAAACCGGAGAGCATGGTCCTTAGAAGGCCGATCACAATTACAATCATACCATCATAGGCTAGCTCTTAGGGTTTAGCCTCTATGATCTCGTGGTAGATCTACTCTTGTATTCCACATATCTTCAATATTAATCAAGCAGGAAGTAGGGTTTTACCTCCATCGAGAGGGCCCGAACCTGGGTAAACATTGTGTCCCTTGCTTCCTGTTACCATCAGCCTAAGACGCACAGACCGGGACCCCCTACCCGAGATCCACCGGTTTTGACACCGACATTGGTGCTTTCATTGAGAGTTCCTCTATGTCATCGCTTCGAGGCTTGATGGCATCTTCAATCGTCAACAACACGGTCCAGGGTGAGACTTTTCTCCCCGGACAGATCTTTGTGTTCGGCGGCTTCGCACTGCGGGCCAATTCGCTTGGCCGGTTGGAGCAGATCGACAGCTTCGCCCTTGGCCACCAGATCAGGTTCAGAAACTTGAACTACACGGCGGATATCCGCGGAGATTTGATCTTCGACGGATTCGAGCCTGCGCCAGGAGCGCCGAATAGCCACGACGAGCACGGCCTAGACCTGTTGTCGGACAGTGCCCGGGACATCATCCCCGAAGTAGCCTTGGATCTAAACCCAGTGCAGGTTGCGTTGCCTATGGACGGAGGGCTGGACCCCGCTCCGTAGGCCGCACACTTATCGGTGCTGGAGCCGAACGCGGGTCCCACCGCTGTGGAGGCCTGTAATCCCGGACCCCCAGACTCATATCCGGCTGTTGGCCCTGGTCCGCTCACTCTCGAGCCAGCCGAGCCAGGTTGGGCTCCGGTAATGGAGTTTACTGCTGTGGACATCTTTCAGCACTCACCCTTTGGCGACATGCTGAACTCATTGAAGTCTCTCTCTCTTTGTTAGGAGACTCTGGGCCGAACTATGTCCGGCTGGAGTGGGAAGCAAGCGACGAAGGAATTCGCCATCTGCTCGGACGAACCGCATTTGCTAGATTCAATATGGTACCACACTATGCATACCTCAAGCTCAAGATGCCAGGCCCGCGCGGGGTCATAACAGTCAACGGGAATATGGACCGCTCTCTCCGTACAGAAGAACATATTGCGACCCTTGCGGAAGAAGTACAATGCGGCCTCCTCCGGCAAACCACCAACCCGAGAACGACATTCTCAAGCTCCGTCAAGCGAGGGCGGAACACCCCGCAGCAAGATCAGCAGGCACGACAAGAGCAGGACTAGTAGTCCGGCCTCTGCTCAAATCCCATCAAAGTAGCATTCGTGCCACGCGTACACAATCACACACTCAAAATACCATGGGCACAGGCGGAGGCGTACCAGGGGCTCAGCCAACAGTATGGTATCACTTCATAACCTTTCCATTCACCTTTAAGGACATTGCTTTAGTGCAGCTTCTCCAGAATAGCCGGATTGTCGGACTTACATAGGAGAGGAAACCCAGGAGGCAACGGGCTTTGGGCACAGTAGGAAACACCCAGGTGGAATCTATTTACGATCATTACCCCTACTTTATCTATCTGTACATAGCCTGCCCTTGGATAGGATATGTCAAATCATCCTATCTTGTCTCCACTTAATGCATACATTGTAAACATACGCTTAAACGTACTATTTATCAATGGGAGACCATGTATAGCGTCAACTTACTTATTTTTATTTGAGCATTTTTTACAAATGTCTATTTAATTTTACATCTGTACACTTTGGTACGTGTAGTTTGCGAGGGGCTTCTTATGGTACCCCATAATACGGCAAGTCAAGTCTGAATACTTTCAACGGTGCGGCACCCCGAACTTATAGCATTATATGCATCAGCTCTGAATCATGTCTAGGGTTATGGTTGGGATAGCCCGGCTCCCTTGCTTTGGTGCCTTACGTTCCGTTAATTAGGCTAAGGTACCGCAGGGAGAACTACTGCGATTGTGCCCTGGTTCTACTGGACGAGCACCTCAGTAGAGAAAGCACAAAACTGTCCGATATGATGTGGCGAGAGACTGGTTGCTGTTCGAGAGGTCTTAAAATCCGTAAAGATTTTTCCGCTTTAGGCGTTAATTCGGCCTTGTCCGATATAGGCGTGTATAGCGCCGCAATTCGGCCTTCCGCATTCTAGGGGCTTCGCCGAAATTTAAAATCATAGACTTCTATGGCTAAGTGACGGTTATAAAGCCGTATAGTCCGATTGCCTAGTTCCTATGCTGGACACCTCCTTAAGGGACCAAACATTTGGATAAAGAGTGTCCGGGTTTTCCACGAACACCCCAGTACTAGTTACACGGGGGCGGAAGCCGATGACTGGCCTACTTTCAAAATTTGACAAACAGCTGCACAGAAGGTAATATTTTAAATTACAAAAGCGCTACATAGCGCAAGTAACTTCGTCTTTAAATTACAAACATGACAGAAGTGAGTTCATTCAAAAATTATCTCTTTGGTACATTCATCGGCCACGAGGCAAGCACCCTTCATAACGCCATCATAATACTTCTCGGGAACGCGATGCAGCTTGCCCTCCGGCGGTCCGTCCTTCACCAGCTTCTCCGCATCCAGCTTGCCCCAATGCACCTTGGCGCGGGCAAGGGCCCGGCGGGCACCCGCAATGCAAACGGATCGCTTGATGACTTCCAGTCGCGGACAGGAATCCACCATCCGCTTGATCAGGCCGAAGTAGCTGGTGGGCAGAAGCTCGCCAGGCCATATCCGGACTATGAGATCTTTCATAGCCACTTCGGCCGCCTTGTGGAGTTCGACCAACTACTTCAGTTGGTCACTCAGAGGTGTTGCATGTTCGGCCCCAACATACTGGGACCAGAACAACTTATCTATTGAGCTCCCCTCCTGTGCACGGTAGAACTGCGCGGCATCTGATATGCTGCGTGGCAGGTCTGCGAATGCCCCTGGAGAGCTCAGGATCCGAGTAAGTAAAAGAAACGCCTCCTCCACATGTTTGTTTTGCATAAAAAATCTCTTACCCGCCGCTATTTTCTTGGCCTCCTGGATCTCTTGCTGAGCCCTCTCGGCTTCGGCCTTGGCGTCTTTTGTATTCGTAAGGGCCTTCCCAAGCTCAGCCTCCTTTGTTTTAAGCTCCCGCTCCGCAGACTCGAGCTTCTTGCCGAGCTCCTAGAGCTCTTCTTGTACCTCGCCCACTCGGGCCTCTTGCTTTTTGCGCTCCTTGAGTTCCCAGGCCGCTTTGTGTTCGGCCTCGGACAGCGCCTTCTTGAGAGATGCCACTTCGGTGGCAGCCTCTGTTACCACATCACGACGTCTCGTCGTTAGCATAATCAAATTTTATTTACTATTTATTATATGAGAGAGGGAAATTATTTACCTTTGTTCTCTTCGAGCAGCCTCCTCCTGAGGCCGAGCTCTCCCTGTGCCCGCTCTAAATCTTGCGTCAGGCCGGCGATTTCGACCGTGCGAGCAGCAGCGGCTAGCAGCATAGCCTGTTTATTTACATTCAACACTTATTGTTAGGTTCCTGCGGATTATAATTGACCCTCCGTTTGGTTTTTCTTTCCGAACACCAAACAGAGTATCAGGGGCTACTACCTATCGGGCGGTGATTTTACACATTTTTACTGCTTACCTCAAAGCCTGTTAGGAGGCTGGTGCAGGCTTCGGTTAGTCTGCTCTTGGCGGACGAAACCTTCTGAATCACCGCACTCATGAGAGTACGGTGATCTTCATCTAGGGAAGCGCCTCGAAGCGCTTCCAGTAGACCATCCGGCACCTGGGGCGCAACGGAAGTCCTTGATACAGACGGCCCTCCCTCCATAATGAGGGGCTGCCCGCCTAAGTCCGGAACCACTGAAGGCTCTGGAACAGTGTTCGGCTGAGAGCCCGGCTTGCCGTGGCTCTCATCGACACGATCCGCAGGGACCTTGAACCCCGCGAGTCTGATGCCTGGGACGCCGCCTTGAGGCGCCTCCAGGGCCACCTCGGCCATCGTCAGGAGCCTTCGGGACAACACCTCCGTGCCGTCCGTAGGACGAGGAGATGTGGCCGTCGGGAGTGAGTTCCTTGCTGACTCACAAGGACCCGTCCGAATACGACACTCCCGGATGGGCCCTGGCCGGACTGCATACAAGTTCGGCATTATGAACAAAATTATGACGCAATAAATACGATTGAGTGCGGATACTTACGACCGCACGAGGGGCTTCTTCCTGGGCAGCCACCCTTCCTTGCTATCGGCGACGGTGGCGGAGTAGTCCGGAAGGGATACCTTTCCCTTCTTGGATGTCCCAGTCTCCCCCACCAGGGCGGCCTTCCTCTTCTTCCCTCCCCCGACACGGGGAGGTGGTGTTTCTCCTTGTTCCTCCCTGCCTCTGCGGGAAGAATCTGCCTCATCGTTATCAGACGACAAGGGTATGACGGCCTTACGCTGAAGGCCTCTCCTGGCCCCATGGTTCGCCGTCTCAGGCCCCCCATCCTTTCCGGATGGGGCGGCCTCTTCTTCTTCTTCTTCCCCTTCAGGGGAGGAGTGCGCCTCGTCATCTTCGGACAGGGCTTGCGCAACCTTACTTCGGAGACCCTTTTGGGTCCTCGGGGCCTTCTTATCGGCCTTCTTCTCCGGCTCCTTGTAGGGCAACGGGACCAACATCTTCATAAGAAGATCATTGGCTGTCGATCCGGTCCGCTGTCTCCACATACTCCTGAAACAAATATACACAATCACTTAGGAATTCCCCATGAGTACATTGGGAAGAACCGGACCCAGTGGCGGCCTAAGAACTCACTTGGGTAGGTTGTCGTGCGGCGTGGAGCCCGCGGTCCTCGGTTATGAGAGGAGGTACTTCGGTGGCCTTGAACAACGCCTTCCACGCGTTCTTGTGCTTCATGCCATAGAGCCTCTGGAGCGTCCGGTGTTCGGCCGGGACGAATTCCCATAGATTGAATGCCCGCCTTTGGCACGGAAGTATCAGGCGAATGTGCATGACTTGGATCACATTGACGAGCTGGATGTTCTTGTCCTTCATGCCCTTGACGCAGGTGATAAATCTGGTCAGCTCTGCAGATTCGCCCCATAACAGGCCCTTATGTTCCCAGGAGGTGAGCCGCATAGGGGTTCCAGATAGGAACTCGAGGGCTGGTGCCCAGTTGGCGTCATGTGGCTCGGTGATATAGAACCACCCCGATTTCCACCCCTTCACGGTTTCCGCAAAGGAGCCTTCAGGCCAGGTGACATTAGGCATTTTGCCCACCATGGCTCCTCCGCACTCCGCTTGCTGGCCGCTCACAATCTTCGCCTTCACGCAGAAGGTTTGGAGCCACAAGCCGAAATGAGGCTTGATGCGGAGGAAAGCCTCGCACACGACGATGAACGCCGAGATGTTGAGGACGAACTTCGGAGCTAGATCATGAAAGTCTAGCACGTAGTAGAACATAAGCCCGCGGACGAAGGGGTGGAGTGGAAACCCCAGTCCACGGACGAAGTGGGCAAGGAACACGACCCTCTCGTGGGGTCCTGGAGTTGAATGACCTGCCTCGCGTCTGGTAGCCGGTGTGCTATGTCTGCGGCCAAGTATCCGGCCGCCCGGAGATTTGCGATCTTCTTCATCACGGTGGAAGCCACCCACTTGCCTCCTGCTCCGGACATGACTAACTGTGCAGAGAAGACCTGGACTAGGGCGCTGGAGCTCGAGGGCGCAAGAGTATGCGATGGAGGAAGAAGGCGTGGGTAAAAATGAGGAACTCCCCACTAGCCTGTTGAGAATCGCCTACTTCCCAAGCGCCACGATTGATGGCACGGGGGGATTATCCATACCCGTATTGATGAGAATCCCGCGATAACGGGACATGATCTCTACTTTGACAGGATGTGTCAAGGAAACCGCCTAGCAATACGCGCTGTGGCCGATTGTGAAAAAATGGTTCGAATAATGACCTAGCCCTAATGGCATGTCATGTCGTCTAAAAATTGTCAGCTGGAGTACCATTCTCTCTATGGTGGTATGTGAAGATCACTTTTGCAGATCCGGACACGGTCTACGTGTTCGATGGTAACCTTGGAGTATTCGGAAGGAGGAACTCGCCTTGCAATGCCGAAGACAAGACTGCGCGCCGGACTCATCGTCATTGAAGCCTGGTTGAGGGGCTACTGAGGGAGTGCTGGATAAGGGGGTATCCGGACAGCCGGACTATATACATCGTCCAGACTATAGAAGCGTCAAGATACAAGACTCAAGACTTCGGCTCGTGTCCAGATGGGACTCTCCTTTGCGTGGAAGATAAGCTTGGCAATCTGGATATTATGTTTCCTTCCTTGTAACCGACTCCATGTAAACCCTAGCTCTCCGATGTCTATATAAACGGAGAGCATGGTCCTTTGAAGGCCAATCACAATTACAATCATACCATCATAGGCTAGCTCTTAGGGTTTAGCCTCTATGATCTCGTGGTAGATCTACTCTTGTATTCCACATATCTTCAATATTAATCAAGAAGGAAGTAGGGTTTTACATCCATCGAGAGGGCCCGAACCTGGGTAAACATTGTGTCCCTTGCTTCCTGTTACCATCACTACAAAAAAAGACACATCCGTGACATTTTGGGCCGAATGAATATTTTTTCTGTCATACATATGACACTTCTATGACGATAATTGTGACAAAACCCGGTATGATCATAGATGTGGCGGGCTCCTACTTCTATGACAAAAAATCATGACAGAAAATGGGCTTTTCGTCCTGGGCGGGCCGGAGACGCAGCTGCATGACATTCTTTGGGCCGTCCATGACAGAAAAAACCATGGTAGAAGCGAGGGGGAGGAAAATTTCGGGGAGTTGTCGGTTATGATGGGAGGTCGGGGGTGGAGCGATGCGCGTTTCTCTCGTACGTACGCGCGTGTGTGCGAGGCGTTGGCTCTAACTGAAGCCAAGCGAGGCGTTGGGCTCTAACTGAACCCAAGCGATTGCACTGGAGGCTACGTGTTACTGAACCCGAGTGATCGATCGATGGGTGTTAACTGAACCCGATGGAGCAATTCCTTCGCTACTGCTGCTAACTATAGCTGATCGATG